>NW_020526639.1:5000-121465 GCF_003368295.1 Carassius auratus | reverse complement strand
ACCTTTTGCACTGCTAACACAAGAACACAGTAGGTACCGTACGTGTTTTTCGGACTATAAGTCGCACCTGAGTATAAGTCGCATCAGTCCAAAAATACGTCAAGATGAGGAAAAAAACATAAGTCGCACTGGACTATAAGTCGCATTTATTTAGAACCAAGAACCAAGAGAAAACGTTACCGTCTCCAGCCACGAGAGGGCGCTATGTCTTCAGTGTAGACTACAGGAGAACTGAGCAAAATAGAGCGCCCCTGGTGGCTGGAGACGGTAATGTTTTCTCTTGGTTCATTTCTCTCGGTTCATGTCAAATTAATTTTGATAAATAAGTCGCACCTGACTGTAAGTCGCAGGACCAGCCAAACTATGAAAAAAAGTGTGACTTATAGTCCGGAAAATACGGTATGTCCTTTAATATAAAGACAACTCTGTTTTTGAGTGGACCTACCTGTGGGTTCAGAAAGCAGCACATTCAGAGAGGCAGAGACCGCTGACAGAAGCAGGTGTGAGCGGAGTGACACCCTAAAAAGGTTCACAAGTCGAAATAAGGGACACGCGTGCTAAAACAAATAGCAGATAAACTGCACAAATACTACATTTCTGTGACATGATATTTGAAACTTGCTTCTCACCTGGACACATCTGTAGAGGGGGCAGGTACCGAGGCAGGAAGCCACCTGCGTTTTCGCTCTAATCTCCTCCACTGGATATCATCTGGTCCTTCCTCACAAACCTCAACAGATCCTGTCCTACAGCGCCAAACAGAAGAGACACTTTAACATGCATCCAAGACACTGTTCAGTCACGAAAAAAGAAACAGAAGTCACATGTGCGCTTACATGATCTGCGTCAGGGTACCGACCATCGCCCCCTGCTGGCCGGGCAGTGATGAGGGACAATGCTGAGTGAGCAGAAGAGAGTGGCACGAGTCTCCTTTCTCCTGCACACATAAACACTGCTTAACACTTTCATTCAAACATGAAAAATGAGAACAAACTCAGAAACACAATTAGTGCAAGACTAACCTTCCTGTTTTTATCCAAAGATTCATCTGAATCACCTGCTGAAGAATAAAAATAGACCTTTACTTTGACGAGTGTGGAAAGCTCATTATACTAAACATTTATTTTTCTGTTCTGTTAAACAGAGTTCATTACGACAATCAATTAAATAATACATCTATGATTTTTTTTATATATGTTTACAGTATTCTAGTTATGATGGAAATTATATATTGTGCAGCACCAGATTAAAATTTGAAAAACGATTATAAATATATAAAAAAAATTATAATATAAACAAACTTATCTTAATATTTAAAGCTGAAATGTTCATTTATGGTCATGTTGCTTTACAGTTTTGTATCATTGAGATTCTATTATAGTTCTTTAAATATTTGGAATAAGTTTTTTTTTTCAGATTTTCTAACTACATTTTCAATTTAGTCAGTTTTAGTAATTTTGTTCAGGTTTGTTTTTGTAATTTTTCATTAGATTTTCATAACGTCTCTACATAGGTTTTATTAATTTTTATTTTTAATTTTTATTTTAGCACATCAAGTTAGAGTAGATGAAAATAAACAAATAAAAATAAATAAAAAAAATGCTCCTTTTGCAAGTCGAATATATTTTTTAATCGTGTTTAAATATTTTATTTTAATTAATGCATTTTAGTTCAAGAAAAAAAAATGTTAGGCTTTAAGTTTTAGTTTAGCTAGTCTGGTTTGCAATATTTTAATGTATTATGATCTAACAAATCCAAAGTATTTACTGTTGTAAATCAACAGAATTTAAACCTGGAATATTCCTTCATATTGAAATATGATAGAAATATATCACGGACAAAACAAGAATCAATACTGAAGCACATACATTTTCTGTGGCATTTCAGTTTGGCGTTAGCTCTTTCCTCTTGTGTTTCTCTCTGCACTTCCTGTCTCTTCCCTGTTATGACACATTTATACATTAAATAATGAGATAAACAGCATATGCAAACACGATCACACTGCACTTACACAGAGACGGGACACATTCGTTCACCGTCCTGACTGCAGCATGTGTGCATCTCTGAAAGTCTGGCCGTCTTCACAGGAAGCTGGAACACAGAGGAGAAGCTCAGCTTAGTTTCATCAGGAATAAGAGCCTCTTAATGAGACGTACAGGAGGACGTCTGACCTTGATGCACCGCTGCGAGGAACCCTGCAGGTAGATCATGCTGAAGGGTCTGCGGTCCACTGGGCAGGAACGAACCATCTGTAGCCCATCACACACAACATTACACATTACAACCTGAGCACTGTGCAGATTATACAGACGGTTACATCTGACAGTACAGGAACATACAGTGCATGCAGGACATACAGAGAAAAACAGGCTACATAAACATTAGATTTAAATATACAGGTTACATGCATCTTTTATTTATTATTTTTTTAAAATGAAAATCTGATCAAAAATCCTACATGCATTCATACATATATATATATATATATATATGCATGCACAAGCTTTCACAGATATTCTGGTTTACATATATACAGCATCAGGGTTCGACATTGACACATGGAATTTTTTAAAGGGGCAGGTGAAAGACAATTTTACTTGATTTGACTACATTCAGTGTAAACGGTGACTGATAATGGATACTGTTGACAGTAAGGTCCCACAAAAGTTGAGTCTCGCACAGCTCTCTGTGTGTGAGAGACTCGCGAAGAAACCAAAACAAATTAAGAATACTTTTCCCATCAACTGGTCAAAATGCACGACACCGCTGAGTGCTGCTTGAAAGACTCGTGTGTGCTCTGATGTAAAGCACGCATGAGAAGCACACGAGGAACACGTGAGAGACGCGCTGAATGAAAGAGCATTCACTCTCTGACAGCAGATGGCGCTAAACTGCACAAAATGCTGCCTGGAAACCCCATAAATGAAGCAGCTGCACTACTTTCTAAAACATATTTAAGTCATTTTAAATAGCCATTCAGATCAAATACTTAAGTATTTAGACTTAATAGGCTATTTATTTTTTATCATTTTAATCTGGACTACAACATGCACTAGATATTGTTTGAACGTTTTTTGATTCTTAGTGAGCTAACATGGACTTAAATTAAAAACGTTTAACTTATGTGTGATGTGTATGTGTGTGTGTGTGTGTGTGAGAGAGTGTGTAAGCATTGTAAATCAGAAGATAAGCTGACCTGAGCCCAGCGGCGGATGCAGTCCAAGCAGTAGACATGTCTGCAGCAGTCAGGTACGGCTCTCTCCGTCCGTCTGGGTCGGTTCAGACAGATCGGGCACCGCTGAGCCTCCTCTTCCTCCAAACTCTCATCTGAGCTCTGCCCACCTGAAAAAAATTTAATACAAAAAAACATTCACAGAGTTATGGTTTTACTTAGCTTTTACAGAATGATGCATTCACAAATATGAGATGCAAATTCAACCACCCATTCCTATACGAGTTGCTTATAGTGCACATACACTTATACATAATCCATCTGTATAGTATGTTCATAGTACACTTATCTGTATATCATGCTGATTGTGTTTATAAATGTGTAAATTATGTCCATAATCCTGTTTTATTTGTATAACTATTGGACATTTGTAATATACCTTATATCCTACATGTGCAATAACAATTAAGTTGAATCTAAATTAATCTAATTACATCCGTTGTTAAGTCAAGTGTATGTAAAGCTACAAATTCAGATCTGAATAAACCCCGCTCACCCTTTCCTGGCCCCTCTTGCATCTTTGGCTCCGGGTCACAGCAGCTCTGAGTCTTGATTCACTAAAGAAAATAAAACATGTAAGTTAACGTTAATAAAACAGATTTAGATCATCGTCATGACAGCGCGACTCAGTCAGTGTCTTTATTTACTCTCTCTCAACACAGCTGAAGTTTGAGCTGCTCATTAGCAGCCTGTGGGCACTTTAAAGTTACTCCTATATGATTAATTAGTATGGATAACATACACAGACGGGTATCGAGATGTTTTAATGACGTGTTAATAAGTTCACACTCTTGTTTATCAGTGTGAAGCGGCTAGCTGTGTTTAGCATCCGCTGTCATTAGCACACACTCACCTCCGAGCGCGTGCCTCCGCGGCCTTCAGATCATATACTAGCACGCAGGACGCTCCTCAGCGCGAAAACATACACTTTTCGTGGACTTTCATGAGCCCTTGCTCTCGTAATCGCGGTAGATTTAAAGGCGGCCGGCCACATGTGGGTCAGAAGCTGCAGTTCCGCCTCTTCACCGCTGGGTGGCGCTGCAACGGAGACTCAGCGCGTCATCACGTAGGGTTTAAGGTTCACAGATTCGGAACTTCTTCCTGTGGGGAAATTATTTTTAAATAGTCCATATATTATACATAATAAAGGCTTTATTATGTATATCTATGAAATATTACACCAAAAGGAACCCCCCTTGCTCAGGACAATTATAAATGATAAATAATGTAATTAAAACGTGGGGGGAAAGAACACACGCTAGAAAATATAATCACTTACTTACTGTAAAATCCACATTGCCTCTAATTTTTAATTTAGTAATATGAAATGTTAAAATAATAATAATAATAAATTAATATAATATAAATACAGTCTGTGAAGCCTTTTAGTCACATCAGTGAGCTGTACGTTGATGACAACGTTATTTAAATTAATAAATTCCTATACTATTTTTCTTATATATTATACTGAGTGTAACAGCCAAAAGTTATCTTCTATATAAAGAGTCTTCTTTTTTATCGATTACATTTATATTAACGGTATCGGAGAGCTGATTGGTCCCTTTAGCATAAATTATAATAAATATGACCAATAAGAGATCACGTCGCTGACGCAGCGCTCCGCCTCCTTTGGCGTAGTTTCTTTTCTGCTGAATAATTTTTCTAATGACTATAGAGCGTTTTTGTGTCATTACTGTTGTTATCTTAAATGTTATTAAGTGTTTCTGTTTACAACGATCGAGTGATCACACTTATTAAAAATCGCTATATAAACATATATTAATATCTAAATCTAGATCAGCGTTATCAATATAACGTAACAGAAACATGCATTGCAGAAAGTATCCAGCAGAGGGCGACATTAAACACGAACAAAAAAGCAAGTTCTTTCAACTCATCATAAATACTACATGAGCAATTGAAAAATAGAAAATACTGCATTGTACGCTGTTTTTAATGTCATTGAAAATTATTAATACAAATTTTATGTAATAATATTTATAAAACATTAAAATCTCTCTGTGTGTGTGTATATATATCAGTAATATTGTATTATTACTGATAAAATAATGCTTTTCTATTTTAAAATACTTTAAACTGTCATTTATTTCTGTGATGTATATTTTCAGCATCATTCCTCCATTCTTCAGTGTCACATGATCTTCAGAAATCAGAATATGTTAATTTATTATCAATGTTGAGCTGCTTAATATATATATATATATATATATATATATATATATATATATATATATATATATATATATATATATATATATATATAAATATATTCATTCCTGAACAATATGAAACAAGAGTTTCTATTAGATATCTCAAAGACACACATATGGGTTATTGTGAACCTTTATTAGACTTTTCTTTGTCATAATTAATTACAGGATGTACATAGTGTTTCATTGAAACAAGAGCGTATCATTCGCAGGAATGGCCTCTTGTACATGAGGAACGCTTCACCCCTCTCGAGTTTGAGTACAGCGTTTTAGTAGTAAGGTGAAAGGTGTGTGTGTGTGTGTGTGTGTGTGTGTCAGGGCCGATAAAAACCTTGTGCTCAGTTTGACATTCACAGCCAGATGAAGAGGGGCCGATCAGGGGCCCCGACACACACAGAGGGACATCTAGAGTCAGTTTATCATTTCAATATTTCAGGGAATAGACGACAGCATATATACACTTCATTTGCGGTACTGAATATACACAATATTTACAATATATATATATAAATATAGTAAAATATATTAAATTACACTGATGTTTTTCCATAAATAACGGCTGGAGAGTAACATGTTGGATGACACATGAGGTTTAGCTGTTGGAAGCACAGTGAGGTGTGTGTGTGTGTGTGTGTGAGAGAGACATTCTCCACACTAACAACGGCTGATTAGTGGACGACACACACTCCCTCATCAGTCAATCGTCTCTCATCTCTCGATCACGGAGTAACTTCAAGCTGCCGATGGCAAACACTGAAATGGTAAATCAAGTTTAACACTAATGGTCTCTTTTCCTCTCAGCCATTCGATTCGGCGGTTTACAAAGCAAAACTAATGACAATCATACAGTCAAGCTTTAAAGTCAACATTGAACGACTACCAGCAACTTGTATTTTTCTGTAATATGAGTGAACTCATTTTTCGCTATTATTGCATTTGTATTGATGTTTTAGAAAGAATGAGTAACCTAAAATCATCTAAAACAATGAAACACGAGTTATTTGATTATTGGTAAACATCGTTTTGATGTGACATCAGCCATCTCAGATAACGTGCAATGATCAAATGCTCATAATTAGACCAAGAATATGTATAAAAAGAGTGGTTTGATTATAAAAATGCCAATGCTGAACGTTTTATAAAGGTTTTTGTTGGTTATGAGAATGTTAATGGAAAAAGAATGTTACTTTTGGAGGCTCTCTGAAAGTTCTAAAAAAGTAGCAACATTTGAACAAAATGTTACAGTTACAGTAACTTTGAACGAACATTCCGTTAACGTTACTAGAAGAATGTTTGTTTAAAACATAGAAAGAACTTTGCATTTTAACATAAAAAAATGCTAGATAAATGTCTGACTCAGGCATTTATGTAGATTTTTTTATGCTAATGTTTTGAGAGCATCTTTGATTAGCGTTACTGGAAGGATCTTTGAACATTTAAAGCTGCGTCTCATGTTGACTGTAAAGCACCCGTCGCTGTCGTCCGGGTTTAAATAAGTTACAGTAAATCCATTCAGCCGTTCCACACGTCTGAAATCAAGCACTACAAATCAACATTTGTTCATTAGTAGATCTACACGATAGGTAAAGCTGACTCAAGTAGTACAGTATAAATGACATTGTAACGAATGCGTTTAAAGCACAGCCCAAATGTGCGAAATTACAGTTCTTTAACATTTGCTGAAAAAAAGAGTAAGTGCTTTTCTACATACAAACACCGATATTTTGGCAAAGGTACAAACGGATCGAACACGCATCCACGCGTTTGACTCGGTGTTGATCGTGAAATCAGTTTTGGTTGTGCAGCGTACCACTGAAGAACTCAGCTGTACCGGAAGAACAACACGAAAAAGAAAAGCAAATCAACAAAAAAAGAAGCACAACAATACGAGTACCATCTGTGTGGCCTAACAGCATACTGTACAAAGTTCAGGACATTCTCTCAGAATGGGATGTTTGTCTTTGCTCTGCGCTGAAAATAGAGCAGCTTCTTCTAGTTCTCAGTTGCAGGGTGAGCGGCTCGGCTCCGCCCATCTGCCTGTCAATCAGGGTTAGGACACGCCCACTAGTGGCCGTCGGCGTGCTCCTCTGAAGATCCGGCGTTGTGGATCCAGTCTGCGATGATCAAAGCCATGCTGCCGATCATCACCATGAACCCCATGATGAGGAACAGAGTCGCCTGAGAAGAAGGAGAGCGTGATGAGACACACGGAGTCCATCGCAGGTCAAGAACACATTTGTTTGGTCAGATCATGTCTTACCCCGATCTTCTGCGTAGACTTCATGGACTCCTTCTTCACCAGTTTGATGTAGAAAGCCGAGGGAAGGATGAAGATCAGCATAGCAGCAGCGGACGCACCTGCACGAGATGAAAAACATATCAACAACTGTTTTGTTACTTGAAGAAAAAAATATGTATATGTACAATATAATTTTTTTGTTTATTAAATGACAAAAAAACTGAACTGAAATTAAAAACGTGCGCAATGACATCACTTCCTGTGTCCAACATACCGATGAATCCGAAAATGTCTCTGATGGTGGGAACGAAGATGACGAGGATGTTGACGCAGACGAGCAGAGCGACGGTGATGCAGACGTGACGTGGCCAGTTGAACTCTTTAGAGGCACCGAGCAGATGGTTGACTGAGGTGCGGATCTGAAACGTTCAAAAAACATTCGGTCAACACTCCTGCAACCTTTCTGTCTGTTCCCACACCCGTGAATGTGCTGGAATACTCACCGGGAAGAGAACCACGGGCACCGTCAGAGTCACGGCGATCAGGACGGCCAAACGCACGATCAGAAGAACCACGTCGAAGCTGTAGACCTTTGAGTAAGTGTGCAGCAGCTCGGGTTCAACGGCCTCTGCGGAATAAAACACGCTTCATTCAGACTTCCTACAGAATCTAAGTGCTATTTTAGTACATTGAGATATTATCCCAGCTAATAAAACATTTGTTCAAAGTGATCTGATCTTTAATAAAGTTCTAAGAACATTTTGCTATTAAGTTATGAAAGTGTTATTTATGGATGTTCTCTGAACATTATAAAAATGTCAGTTGTTTACATTTTAAAAATGGTTTATGCAAATGTTTAGGGAACATTCCGTTTGATCATTTTTGGAAACAATTCTATGAAGGTTACTTTTAAATGTTCTCTGAGCATTCTGAAACCAACTGTAACATTTAAAAATTAAAAAAAATTAAAAAAAATAAATAAATGTAAAAAAAATACTGAATGCAAAATATTATTTTGTAAAAAAAAAAATAAACTTAAAAAAAAAGTTCTCAAAACATACACAAAAACAAACTATACATTGTTTATGGAATGTTTTTTTTCTTGTTCTGCCAACTAGTTGAAAGAAAAAAAAAATTCAGCCAATGTTTATTTTATTTTAAGTAACAAACATGTTTTTTAAGGTTTAGTTTCAGTAGCTCTGCTCTGAATGGTGAAAAACACATTTTATTGTCAACAAATTGGCTGTAACTTTGTCCTGCACACCAAACAAACCACCCCACAAAAATGTTTATGCTCTCTTTGCGGAGTCTGAGAAATCCCAGCGTTGCATAACGTTTCCTGTCTATCAGGGAAAAGAAAAAACATCAAACAAGATGTTCTATTCCTGCTGCGGTAGAACAGCTGAACGCCTCGGACTCTTTCCCAAAACTTAGAAAAAGCGTCCGGAGCCGTGGAGGGAGTCAACACTGGCTTTCTGCCGGTTCAATCCGGTGCGCTCTTACAGACACACCTCCGTTTAAAACAAACACTGCCTCACTGTATATACTCCGACCTGGCATCAGACTAGAACATGTGTCGTAAGACGTCAGGCATCTGCGGTTTGCTCACCGTTGAAGGTCAGGTATCCAAAAAGAGCAGCTAACAGATACATGACAAACATTCCCAGGAACGAGACATTTGCAACGTTCTGCATCTTCCTTCTGGAGCGACTGCAGATAGAAAGATAGAGAAGAGTTAGTAAGTTTGTATAGCGAGCTTCAACTCACAGTTTCTAGCGATTGAGTATTTTATATTGAAGCATTAAAGCTGCACTCACTCTTTGAGCTCCTCGTACATGGGCAGAATCGCCGGGTGGCACACAAACGCAAAGGTCAGGATGGGAACCGCGTACACGGTCTAAGATAAAGCAGTAAAGTCAGATCACCACACACTCCTTTCACTCAAATGCAAATATTTTAATGCCGATATACGCGCCTCGTACCTGTGAGTTGAAGACGAAGTACTTGGGTTTGCAGCACTCTTCATCAGTAGTGTTGACCTGCGGCTGAGAGACGTTCACTGTGACGTTAATGAAGTTCTCCGGTAACGGACAGGGGATCTGGAACTTCTTATAGATCACCTGAAGAACAGAAGCAGGAGGGATCGTCTCATCAGACTAACAATAGCAGCTGGAAGGACACTCTTGCTTTCATTTGCACATTTATTTCTATGTTAAACAAGAGCAATTTGAGAAAACTGAGCCGTTTATGTCAGTGCTCACCACAATCAGGAAGAACACCATGCACAACAAGGAGAAACCGCTAGTGTATCCCAGATAACCTGAAACAAAACAAACCGTGAGGATCAACATAAACCACACTCAAATTGAAGAAACCAACATGTAATAATAAACGAAAAATTTACAATTTTTTTTGTATAATATATATATATATATATATATATATATATATATGTATATATATATATATATATATATATATATATATATATATATATATATATATATAGTAATTAAACAATTGTATAATAATAATAATAATAAATAGTAAAAATATAAATTATAGTAATGATTGCATTTATTTTGTTCATAACTATTATTTTCACAAAACAAAAACTGCCATATTTCACTCTTATATATTACATATTTTTTCCTAAAATTGTATTATATTTGTTATCATAATTTAATATATATATTTGTATTTATTAATAATAAACATTTTATAATAATTATATTTGTATTTTTTTTATGATGAACATGAAAACTGTCAGATTTCACCCTCATTTAAAATCACTGTTTTCTATAATGGTATTAAGCTAATTTGTCAAATATTTATTTATTTAAAATCTTACAATTTTTATAATAATTTTATGTATTATTTTATAAATGATATAATAATCTATTATTATCATAAAACCGTCACTTCAGCCTATTTTATGCAAATAATATTTCTAAAATAGTCTTACTTCTGTTTTTGTAATAATTTTATTTAATATTATAAAAAATATTTTAAAGTACACAAAGCACATTTAACTGTATTTTATGGTTTTAAAGGAAACAGGCTTAATTTTCTGCATGCAAAATATTATTTTGTAAATAATAAATAAAATAAATGTAAAATAAAAATAATTTTCTGTATGCAAAATAATATTTTGTAAATAATAAATAAAATAAATGTAAAAACAATTCTGTGTGCAATATATTATTTTGTAAATAAATAAATGTAAAAAAAAAAATCTGTATGCAATATATTATTTTGTAAATAAATAAAATAAACGTAAAAAAAATAAAATAATTTTCGGTATGCAAAATATTATTTTGTAAATAATAAATAAATGTAAAAAAAATTGTTTGCAATATATTATTTTGTAAATAAATGTAAAAAAATATATATTTTCTGTATGCAAAATATTATTTTGTAAATAATAAATAAAATAAATGTAATGTAATAAAAAGGGGTTATAAATGTATTATTTTGCTCTTCATTTGAGAACACTTACCCAGGTTTTTAAGCAGCGAGAGCGGCAATATGATGATCACAGTGACGATCAGCACCAGATAATCTCCGTTAGTGTACCACGAGCTGCAAAACACACCACACACACACATCGATATCAGCATGCTGAGGAAATGACACGCAGCTGTTCTGCAACATCCTGTTCCACAAACACAAAGCTGTTTCAGTTCTGTCATGTGGATTTGTGTACAAGGGGCCTTTGGGCTCGATGTGGGGGTCTGAATCTTTCATGTCAGTGTTTGTTGCATTAGGTCACTGACACAAAGCTCTCAGTCGACCCCCCCCGATCGGACAGCTGTACAATGAAGCGCTCACACTGTTCTACACAGAGATGAACAACAACAACAGCGTCGGCCTCGCACAGCTCCGGACATCATCTAAGAGATCAGTCAAATCTTACTTGTCGTTAGAGTCCAAGAAGGCCTTGATGACGATGGGCAGCTCGTACTTCACGATGTAGAGGTAGCTTGCCATAGCTGGGATGGAAAGAGGGTTTGAAAACATTTTAGCGACAAAATCTCACTTGATATATGTGCACAACACATTTGGGTTATAAAAAAATTGTGGGAAAATGTTTCTAAAATGTTGAAATGTCCAGTTTTCTGGTTGAGATTGTAACGTTATTTAATTAAAGGTTACAAAAACACTTCTATTAACTATGTTTTCACTGAAAATAGAATGTTAACTTGTAAAAAAAACTTGTGATTTTAACGCTGTTTAAATGTTGCAAGTATGTTTCCTGCAACTCTATTTTTACCCAACACACGTTATTTGATCATTTACGGTTTAATATTCTAAAACATAAAAATGTTACATTGTCTCGTCGACTGAAGTTCCGAAAATGTTTCTTAGAATGTTCACCGACTACAGACTTTCATACTGCATTCCGTAAACATTACTTAGAGAACATTTTATCCTAATATTTATAAAAACCTATTGTGTGAATGTTCTCTGTTAGCTGGGTTTGCATCGCTAGTCGTACCTCCAAAGTTCTGCATGGTGATAGAGCAGGACGCCGCCAGTTTTCCGGGGATCCCGAAAGCTTTGTACCCCAGCTGTTCGTAGACAAGCGAACCTGAACGCAAGAGACAGAGCATTAAAACTCAAACATCTCACGGTTAAACACAGAAACACAGCAGCACAGAGAGAAGCTAACCTCCTTCATTGGCCGTCTTGAGCAGCAAATGGACAGAGTAGAGGGAGAAAATAGCCACGGCCACCAGCAGGATCCTGCAGGAACGAACAAAAACACTAAATTATTAAACTCTCTCATGCATCGCAATGCTCTCTTCAAACACTAAACGTCAACATGAAGCAGCTTTTATCTCCGTGCTTTGAAAACATTGTATTTTCAGCAAACCATGCACAGAAGAAAAATAAATATGCATTAAGAAAAACAGACTTTCAGTGTTAAATTAAGTGTAGACTTGAGCGTGGACAATCAACTGTCTGTAATGAGTCACGTCACACACACACACACACACACACATATAATAGAGGGAGGTGTCCATGGATTAGACCTGATTACATTCACACACACTCATTCATCCCACCATCTGGAGCTCGCTCGATCCTGTTGCAACCTGCGTGACCTTCAGTAGTTTTCCACTTCACACGTCTCGAGCTGACGGTCACGTCTTTGCTATTTAACCCCTTCCGTAACCGCACAATAAAGTTATTTCTTAAAGCAATGCACTGACTTCTGATTGATATCATTAGGATTGCGCTGGAAATCCCGAGAAGTCATTCGTCGATGGATTGCTGGAGATTTGGATTGGGTTTAAAACGCAGCATTGCCCCAGCGTTTGACACTGCTCGATTGACACATATGGCTTTGTTTGTAAACATTAAGATGAAGCACGGCTTGCATTTACTTGCATGACCGGGATCTGGGGCTGTACTCATTCACGACGCTAATTACACTAATCGGGTGAAATCAGGGATATCGGATTAGAAACTCACTGCTAACTCTCCTAACTTGAAAAGCTGGTGGTTTACACTCATGCAAATGTGCATGTAAATTAAAAAACTGCTCTTTTGAATGATGAAGCGCCTCGACAGCCGATACTCACACAAACATGGCGATGCCGGTGTTTGCCATGGCATAGGCAAGACCAAGGATTCCACTTCCCATGATGGCATTACCCAAATTAAACACCGACATCCCGAACGACGCCGAACCAGGGCTCTGAGAAACATTAACAATTAGATTTCTGTGTGAAACGGCAGTCTTTCCGATGAAACCTGTCAGACCAGATCGACCACTTACATATTCAGCTTCGAATTTCTTCTTTCCCAGTTGATGATCGGTGAGGAAGTTCTGGCTTTCCGCATCCATGTCGGTCGCATACTGCATTCTGTAACCACATCATCAGTGCGTTAGATCACCACAAGAGAAGATTTATTAACTAACAGTGACCCGTCCAGGTCAAATCTAGCAAGTTTTACCCATTGAGGGGCACTTTGTTGGGACAGTCCTGGTAACTCGTGTAATCGTTGGTGTTGGATCCACTGCAGTCCATGTCTGGAGCACGGTCAAAACGGCTCATCTTGGTGTTTGCAGGGGCTTTGTTCACTCTGTAATATAAAACAGTGGAATATTGTACTTATAATGTAAGGATTTAAGTTTTGTTGCACATCCACTGAGGAGAAAACATGGCTATTTTTGGGCACATACACACCCACGGAGGCTTTTAATTTGGCGTTTTAGTGTCATAACCACTGAGTTATCTGTTTAATCCTACCTATGTTTGTATTTAATTATGTGTTACTGTTCTCTCTCTGTCTCTCTTCTTTATCATATATCATGGTGTTTTACTCATAGGTTTTACTATTAAAAGCACTGTGACTCCTGTTGTTGAAATGAAACATATTTACATAACAGGAAACAATGTTGCACTGGACAATTATTTAAATTAGATGTTTGAAGTTCCCCAAACGAGAAACACACGCCCAAACGCGTTTTATCTAATATTTGCTAATAAACGAAACATTGCCATTGTTGTCTAAAGATTTTGTTATTATTATTTCAAAAAGCAAATCAATTTTACATAATGTTTATTTGACCATAATGCGGTTTAGGAAATGCGCGTTCACGCCTTTTAGCTCCGCGCGCGACCTGGCGTCAGGTCACGTGTCCAACCCCCAAGATCTGAGTGGAAAATTACAGCAGACAGGCGAGAGTCTCATCAGACTATATTTATATATTCGGAACAAAATGATTACACATAACCAATTAAGGCATTTTTTTTCTTTTTAACTATCTAAACGGATTCGGGTGACTATTTTAGACCGTTACCAGTATTACATTTCCGTTTAAATACCCAAAACACATGAATAATTGTATTAGAACAATAAACTAATATAAAAATATAATATAAAAAGTTTATATATATATATAAAAACAGATTATAACAAATAATAATTTTGGTAAATTAGAACGAGGAAAAAAAATGTGTGTGAAGCACACCCCCGCGTTTATCAACAACCACCGGGCAAATCATACAACAACCGCAATAAAACCCATTAATTAAATCATGTAGCTAACATGACAGTTACTTTAAAACATCCAACCTTTGACAGCCAAAATATTTAATATTATAATATTATTTTTTTAAGAGTGTTTGATTAACGACTCCATCCTTCAGGACGGATGTGCGGGAAGATGATGAAACACGAATGAGTCACAAAACGGATGAACGTGTGTCCAGGTTAAAAAAACAACAATTAAACAGCTAAAACATCAAATAATTAACTTAACGTGTAACCAGGATGAGATCTTACCTCAAGAATAAAAATAAAATAAATAAAACACAGGAATCCGTTTCTTCAGCTCCGGTTTGAATGGAAAAAAAATGTGACCAAACCCTCCAAGCCGTGAAGAATGTTCCAGTGATCAATTACTAAACCGATTTATCCTTCAAAACGGTACCGTGATAAATAACAAATAAAGATTGATCAAGCAAATTATGCATGCATATAAATAGCTACCGCGATACGTACAATTACAAACCCTACAATTTGTAATATTAATAATAATTTAGAAAACGAACAGAGACGTCCTCTGGGCGCGTCCGGAATCACAGTCGTGTTCTGATGCTGTTTGAATGACGATTTATATTCTCCGGTCGCATTGCATCAGCCGGCAGACAGCCGAAGGGCGGGGCATCTCGAGCGATTGTGTACAAACCTGCAGTGACCCAGACGAGGAGTGCCTCTCATTCCCAGCCTCATGAAGGCGTTCATCCTGCTCACAGATGATCAACCTTTAATATCACAGCTGTGTCTCCTAAACACCACTGAGAGCACATCAGCTAAAGATCTCACGTTACAGGCACAGTGTTTCAGATGTTCTCACAAACAAAGGGAACCCCAAAGAACCTTTCAGTGATCAGCTCTTAAAAGAACATTTTAATAACCATAAGAACCCTTCGTGCATTTTTTTAATTAAAGGCTTTAAATGCATCCATGCACGAAGGTCCTTGAAAAACCAAAAATGTGTGGTTCTTGTATGGCATCACTGTGAAACTCCCTTTTGGATCCTTGGTTTTTAAGAGTATGTTAAACGTCCTTCATGATGAAGACATTAAGCATCAAAAGATCGCAATTAACTCTTAAAATTCCCGTAAGACCAAATGATCTGAGATGCTGGTCGTCAACCATCGACTTCTGAGAATAATCTAGCAATCAACATCTAAACAATCACATATTATTTTGTGGTAAAGGAGAATATCTAGGGTTTCCGACGAACATTTGGCTTTAGAGGAACCACAGATATAGACCACAACCCACTCTGTGCCCTATTTGAAGCGAGGAACTGCTGTTTGCACAGAGGTTGAATTTTTTTGAGGCAACAAAGTCATCAAGTATGAATGAACAATCAGCTTTGTCTCAGACGTTCCTCCTAAACAGATTTATAAACGAGTCTGTTGTGAGATGACTTCTTCATTTAATCTCATCTGCATCTGTTGAGAGACATGTTAAAGACAATGACTTCTCTATGAGAGCGATCACATGACGATGAAACAAAAAAAAAAAAAAAGAGGAACTTCTGAGAGGACAGGAGTGTCAGAGTCGGGAACGAGTGCGGCCTTTGGGTCACAGCGGAGTTGAGTTTGTTGTTTCTTTCGCTCCCAGCTGAACTTAAACGAATCACTCGCCTGAGCACCTTCACACAGAAGTTGTTCGTCACCCCCCGATCGGCTAAATCCCCCGGTGGAAGTGGGACTCCGGTCGACGGATTAAAGACCACTGCAGTCTCTGAGCTGGACTTCACAAAAGAACACGGATGCTGGAATGTGGGAGCTATTGAAACAGGCCCCGGGGCCCCAGGCATCGCCCCGACTCCATAGGTAAGACTGGATCAACAAAAGCATTTTTCTGTCTCCACACTGTGTGAAAAACGTGCGGAAGAAATCCCAGCTCTGCCTTTGAAACTCTAGCAGCAATCCATGGAGAAACTGACATTGGAAATATCTTGATTTCTGATGGAATGGTTTCTGGAAGTGTGCTCTCGAAATGTTCTTATTCAAAGGAAAGATCTTGGTTTCTGAAATGAAAGTTGTATAATGTTCCACAGGAGACCAACGAATAAATGCATTCACCTACCAATCCATTGCAAATATCTTGATTTCTGAAATGAAGTTATTCTGACCGACTTTTTTTTTTATGTGTTGATGACATGAATTTTAAGTTTTAGGAGGAAACAGAAACATTTTATTTTGCATATATCAATTAAATTTTTCCAGTAGTGTTTCAGAACATCGTGGATATTCTCCTGCAAACTTGAGATGTTTTGTTTCTGGAAATCAGTGTTTTTTCTCTGTGATAGCCTCCCATGAGTGTTTGTCTTACGTAAGACTGGCGTTATCATGTGTCTGGATATCTTAATCAGACTATGGTTCTGTGTCACTTGTTTGAGGTTTTTACAGTTTACCATCACACAGATCTTTGTGGGACGTCTTGTCCCAGGGAGAGGTGCATTGGTGCTCAATTTCTTCCTTTTGTAAACCATCCGCCTGACTGTGGACTAAAGGAGGCCCAAGAATACAGAAATCCTCCTGCAAACCCTTGCAGGCTTCTGAACTGGTTCACCTCTTCTCCTAAGTGCTCGGATCACAGAGAATCTTGCTGAAAAAAGCAGGTGAACTCAATGTTTAGTGTGTGAAAGGGCAAACGAAACCCATGGCTTTTTCTGAGCTGACAGTAAATATAACGCTCTTCTGTTTACTTATTTGTTTAGGTAGGTTTGAGTTGATTTCTTTAATTAAACTGGCCCATATTAATCTTTGTAGTATCCTTTCAAATCATCAGTTTCATCAAATCATCCTGTAAATGCTACACTCTTAAAAATATAATATGTCTATTTTGAGATATTTTCACTCAAAGGGAACAGAAAATGGTTCTTCCTTGCCTAAAACTAAGAGAGTGCATTTAACACTTCACATTTTAACTCTTATTTTGAGTTCGTTTGCTGTTTAGGAGTAATAGTAACCACTTCATCTCACCATGACCAGCTCTGTACACCACACACAGGTATCATTCACATGGAAATGTGTGTGATCATATGTAAATTTCGTAACCAGAGGTTTTTGCATCTTAGATACAATTGACCTTCTGTTTTAAGACTTAAAGCTATATCATATATATATATATATATACAATCCTAATTTCATTTTCAATCTCCAACATCTTTTGAACTTGGAGCATGGCTTGGAATTCCATCCGCTTCTGAACCCGACGGCTCCGTTGAAATTAACAGAAAATGAAAATGTAACGAAGAAGAAAAAAGCCAAGAAGGTTCTGGAGAATCTCTGTGGATCGCGGGGGTCCGTGAGAGAGAAGACATCCCGCCGGTCTCCCACAGAGGGGGGCAGAGGTCGGCTCATCTTCCCCCGGCTCCTGACTCATTCTTATATAATCGTTTCATCCCCTCGTATTAAACAAACAGCCGCCTGCTGTCCGCACTCATGGGAACCTGCCGAGAGAGTTCGACATGGGGCTCACGCTATGACCATCACTTACGCAGCATAATACCCACCTGCCACTGCTCATAACAGGCCACGCTGAGGCCATCTCGGAGCTTGATGAAATAAAATAAAACATTTGATCTGTGACTATGTATCTGATGCAGAGAATGCCAGGAAGATGGTGGTGCACATGTCCTCTTTCTCATGGACTATCATCACTTGTGTGTTTCCAGTGTGAAGCTTCAGTGTGTTTATAGCAGAGTTATCAGACTGGAAAACAAACACTCTCGACACAGACAGGAAGTGAAATGCACACACCGCACAAATACGCATTTCACTGACACTGATTGCTTGCTTTAGATGAACACCTGCGAGAGTGGCACAGCAAGATGAGATTTGGGATATATTTAGGTTATTGGGTTATAAGAGGTTAGCAGAGATACAGTTTAACATCTGCAATGCTTACAATCGCATCATCAGCATCTGTGACAGTATACATTTCAATTCCCTATTGGATAAACCAGCTTGAATTTCCATGCTGGTCCAGGCCAGTTGATGAAGGGTTAACTGGTGGATTAAATATAAAGCAAAGTCATACCGGCAACACCAAGGTCATGGGTTCGATTGCCAGGGAATACAACCACTGTGTATCTTGAATGCAAAATAAATGGCTTCAGATAAAAGCATCTGCCAAATGCATAAACATAAAAGCATAAAATGCATTAAAAAGTATTAATATTTAAAAAGAACAAAAATACTAATAAAAATGACAACTAAGCCCATTGCAAAAATCACAAAATATGTAAATATATATATAAAAATAAGAGTGATTTTTTTATATATAAGCACTGGAGAGAAATAAAAGCTAAAAAAAAATTAAACCTAAATAGTTATATTTAAAAACAACAAAAACTAATAAAAAGGACAAAAATGTAAAAATATATATAAAAATAAGAGCTAAAAAATATTATATATAAGCACTGGAGAGAAATAAAAGCTAAACATTTTTTTAACCTAAATAGTTATACTTAAAAACTAAAAAAACTGATAAAAATGACAAAAAGTTGTAAAAAAAAAAAAAAAAAAGTAATTATGTAGATATATAAGTAAAATAACATTGTTCCTGCACATCACCAGCATCATCATGGCCAGGTCGTGCAAATCTCCCAAAACCTTATTATGGGGGAGATACTCATATGACAAAAAACCTGTATAAAACTAAAGTTAAATAAAGATCATGCAGAATGAACCGTGACATGAGTCGAGGGAGTTTTCCAGCTGAAGAGCAGAAATGAGGCGATGTGAGCTGAGAGGAATATGAGCATCTTTTGATATGAAGCTTTGGGCCTGTAATCCGCTTACATCTGAAAGATTTCTGAATTCCTGGACCTGCAGGAGAAGCTGAGCCGAACCTCGGAACGCCATCAAAACTTTCCACTAATATTGTACAAGACAACCCGGATCTGAAGCACATGAACCCGCTGACTTCCAGCGAGAGGTGGGGGAAGCGGATTACAGCGGGTCTCCTGGATAAACTGTTCTCACATGAGACACATACAACCGCCGACAGCAGAGATGTCCTCTGTGCCATCGTAATATCCTATGAGTGTATAACAGGGATCGTGCATGATTTGATCTCCACGCCAAATACTGTCTGAAAACTGCTTCTGTCGGTATGATTCACAAAGGGAAATAACTCAAATAACAACGCTCTTCCTCGGGAAGGAAGTGGTTCCCTCAAACACAAAGAACAACAGATGCCTGAGCTCTGTGTCACTCTGGTGTCCTTACATCATATTATTGACCAACCGATGCTGTGCAGCTTCCATTCATCGAAACTGAGTTTGAACTGAGAGTAAGGTTCATTCTGAGGGGACTAAACTCTTTTCTGACTTTCCATTTGCTTCGTTTCCTACTATAGTGAATAAAAATGGCAAATGAGTTTAATTTGGTAAACATTAATGATATTGCAAGAAGAACAAGTGGCGAGTTTTGTCTCTTAAAATATAAAGGGAAATATTTATTTTCTTGTCAAAAGACATTTATAGTGGGTGAATTGTTTTTTTTATTTTTTTATAAAATAAAATAAAATTAATAAGTAATATATACATTTACATTTATTGGAATAGTACTAAAGAATAGCATTACAAAACTGTAATCGAAAAAATGTGCAAAATAATTACCGAACAAGCTAAAGGTGGCACTGGTGAAATAAAACTTCCTAAATACTAAAACAACTTATTTACATCCAAATGAAGAAGAGATGAGCATGAGGGAGCAGAATGTTAAGACTTGAGGCGGAAAAACCTCCTGCACAACATTGAGTCTCCCTGAACACTTCTGCATGATGCATGCCACTTCTTCATCAAACATAGCTCTTTGTTCCTGAGCTATTCCAGGAGAAACATTTGAGGACGGGCTGTATGCAGTTCAGTGGGATTTATCAGAGTAGCAACCATGTATTTTCCAATAGCTGCTTTTATCAAAAACTCTTTGTTTCTATGTCGTTTATCTGCATGTGAGCGAGAGAGATCAGGGAGGTCACAACAAGACGGGCGTCATCGGCTAGTAAATCTGACATCCTAATGACCCAGGTGCTTCACACACAGATAAAAATAATAAAAAAAAAGAGCTGTGTTTCATTTTCATCCGAATCTCGTGACTGTCCCAGCCTTCCTCATGCATCTGGGAAATTTCCATTCCCTGCTTTGCTTTTCTCAAGGTTAGGTTCACAGCGTTCCTCCGAGCATCATTCTGCCTCTTTGTGTTTTCATAATTCAATGATCGCCCACGGTCTGGAAGCAGACACTGTGTTACTATCCTGTTACCTGCTTAAATGTACGAAAAGCACCACACTGGGTCACACTTAAGCCTATTACACAGGACTGTGGATTAACTGTGTCTCTCTTCCTGTTAAATGAGGCCAAAGACATGAACGCCTTGATCAGATGCTTAGCGTGACGTTAAGTGACGGCTTGATCAGGATTCATCTCCCAAACACATTCTGGGAATCTGAACAGAGACAGAGAACAGAGTTCACCTAAAACAAGCTTTCTGACATCGTTTACTCAACCTCACGATGAAACACAAACACACAGATTTCTGTTCTCCATACAGGGAAAGAATATACAAAAAACACCCCCTGCAGTGAATGGGTGCCGTCAGAGTCCAAACAGAGCTGATTAAGATAAACCAATAGACAGAGTCGTCATTTTTTGGCTGGAATCTTATTTATGAACTACACACAGCTTTTTGCTGTGTTCACGAGACATTAACTGATGAACTGGAGTGGATTATTGTTATGTTTAGACTGACGGCACCCATTCAGTATATAAAGTAGTGAATGGGTGCCGTCAGTCTAAACATAACAATAATCATAACAATAAAAAAGTGAAGTGACATTCATTCAGCCAAGTATGGAGACCCATACTCAGAATTTGTCCAATAATCATAACAATAATCCACTCCAGTTCATCAGTTAATGTCTCGTGAACCCAGCAAAAAGCTGTGTGTAGTTCATAAATAAGATTCCAGCCAAAAAATGACGGCACCCATTCACTACAGAGCATCCACTGATGAGCAAGTGATGCGATGCTATTTCTCCAAATCTGTTGAAGAAACCAACTCAGCTACATCTTGGATGTTCTGAGGGTGAGCACGTTTTTCTATATACAATTCTTATAGAATATTTATACTTTTATTCACTAATTTTCATGTGCATTTTTGCTTGTTCAAAACTGTTTTTTTGGAGCCACTGACGTCAAACTTAGTGTAACGTGTTTTAGAAATGCAAGGTCAGTCATAGAGACAGTTGCTACTGTTATGGTACTTTTATTGTGATTTAATGGCCTTTTTTTGGAGCTCGACAAACATTAACCATTTTCAATTTAGTGCAAATTTAGTCTCCTTTTATGTCCCTTTTTTGTTTTATTTAGCCACATTTTCCAATAATAATAATAGTCTGTTTACATTTTGATATTATATTTAAACTACGTGCACCACTGTCCACAACCATACCCATTTACAATATGCAATCATTTCCTCAATTAAAGACAATTTTCTGTCCTGGAACAGAACATCATGACTGTAGGTGTTGGTCTCAGCGAGGAGAAAAGCCAACATAACCACAGACTCGATCATTTACAGAATAATAGCACACGTTTTAAAACATAAACCACGTTAGCCACAAACACAAACAAATATTAGACTCAGTGCAAAGGAACTTATGAATGTGATGATGGTTATATTTGACTGCTGGAGAAGAAGAGTTTGTGTGTATTTCAGAAAGATTGCGTTCGACTGTTAGATGTTTGATTAATGCGTTTCATGCACAGGTGATAAGTGATGCATTTAACTCTCGAGCTCAGGTGCAAGTTATGGACACGGCCGTCTACTCAGAGGTTAGAAATCCAGGAAAGGATCTCAGAGAGGAGTAGAATCATTGCATAGCTTTGATGAGGTTTGAAAGAACAAAGTTCACATTTACTGAACAACCGGGAAACACAACTCCCACTGTTTTTACCAAGTTGGGACAAAACATGAATGTTTATGGAATGTTCTTATCACTTTATTGATATCTGATATACATTCTCGTAATGTCGAGAGAAAACATTCCTAGAAATGTCCTTCTGATGTTAATTGTGTCTTATGAATGTTCTAGAAATCTTTGCATAATGTTCTTAACACAACAAGAAAAGTGTTCTTGAAATATTACAAATAAACGTTCAAATATTAAGTAAACAAACACGTCACTTGCACCATTCTACTAACTTTTTTCACCCAAAATACAAGACAGAGAAACTGCACGTTTCATCGATTTAGAAAGAAACATTTCAAAACATTTTTTAGAACCTAAATTTGTAATTTGGGGTGCAACTATACCAACAAATACAAATAGTGTGTGTCTCAAAGACACAGAGAGAGTGTAAAATGACTGAAAAGAGTCAATCGCTCAAGCTTTGAAAGCATGCGTCACTAAGAACAGAGTTGTGTATCTGGAAACCTGAAGGTGTGTCTGAGAGAGCATGAGCGTGCACGCTTCCCTCAAAATCACCAGCCATCGTGATCATTGATTTAAGGTGTGTATAAAGCGTCAATTCATTACAATTCATACTTGTCGATTGAATTCCTTTCGCTTCAGGATGCAGGTGTTACATTAGACTTCAAGTGGTGGATCAACACAGTACCACCACTATCATGAAAAATAAATAAAAGTGGCATTCAAGTCAAACATTGAAGTTTACTATCGTCACCATGAACCACACAGACCAAACAACACGATACCGGCTGCTCTTGAATCTCCACACTGATCCTCACTGCGAGAGTTTATTTAATGTAGTCTGGGAGGGGAAACACAATCCTTAAATGACCTCTCTGGACGTCTCTAACACTAGACCAACAGCAGACTGAGATGTGTGTGGTCATGTGCTCTCAGGGTTAGTGTGGCACTCCCTGCTACCATGACTCATCAAACACCTTCAGCATAATCACAGCACAGCTCGCTTTCTCTCTGCAGACTCATCACACTACACCAAAACTCCCCGATCCACACTATTCTAGAGCTCTGGTGAGAGCTACGGCTTTCAACCGGCGTCTTCAAATGCAAAGATGCAATGCTGCATAAAAACAGATTGAGTTATACCTGCTTAGGATTTACTTTTGCCATATTTACAAGGCCATGATTCTTGTGTGTGGATAAGGCATGTGTTCTAATGGTGCTTTTACATAGCGGCTTTGTGACATCTCAGAATTTAGTGTAAAGATGCAATGCTTTATAAAAGCCGGACTAAACTATGCATGCTTAGGATTTATTTTTGCTAAATTTGCATGAAAGGTAAATGGCTGAAGTGGCATTTAGGTGACTTTACACAAATTATCTAGTTAAGGCTGCTCTGAATTCTGTGTCAAGACACAATTGTGTATAAAAACCAGATTAAATCTCTGACCTCAGCCTCAGTTTTTAACATCATGAATGCATGGATGTCACCTCTTGAGGAGCATTAAACAGTCTGTGTAACACACTTCAGAAATGTTTCTGTGCATGCATGCATGCCGGTATAAATGACACCTCTGCAGTGTACATTTGTGTTACTTGTGGTTGTCTAGTCGCCAAGTTAAAAGAGCTCTAGATTTGGTTCAGGTCCCTCCTTCAGTGTTCATCTATGGGTTTTTTTGTTTTTTGTGGAAGACGAAATGTTGCATCAGATCACTAAACAGCACCACACTGCTCTCAGCAAGCGACTGAAGGTTTTTACGTAGCAAACCCTGATATGAGCAACACTCAACATTTATTCCACTTGAGAAAAACATTGTCTAATAAAAATGCAAACAGACGGGTGAGGTTAGATTTTTACCGAGCGTCACCTGAGGGCATCTTATGCTCCTTACAGGCCTCAGAGTTTCATTTCTGATCATTATTGCATGATTTAAGCATTGTGTGAACACAATACAGCTGAAGGATGCCTTGTTCAGATCATTTACAGTGAATGTTTTCTCAGGGCTGGGTGCAGAACAGGACTTAACAAACAAAGCACTTTACTTCCAAACATGAATCTGCCTTAAACACACAGCTTTCTTTCCTGTGTTGACATGTCATGTTGAAAGGACATTGATTATATCTATTACTGAGACTTGTTTAGACACACATAGAGTATATTTAATTGGATGCAATGCATATGTGTGTGTGTGTGTGTGTGTGTTCATTATGAGTCAGCAACATCTCAGAACTAGTTTCTATGGGCTCTGTAATGCTGACTTTACACAGTTTTGATGCTGAGACATCAGGTTTTCGCATCTTTTCTCTGATGAAGTGTATTTCTCTATACATCAGTACGGCTGAACTTTATTAGCATCTGGCTAATGTTTAGCTTTCATTCGCTCATGCAAACACACATAGCAACAAACCAAACAGACACTCCTTCACATTTCAGCTCAATGCTTTGCGTTCTTGCGTCAGATCTGACAGGTTTGCTTTGCAATGTGCGCTGAATGTGTTTATTGTGTGACGTGAACCAGGATTGACCCGATGTGACTTGATTTTTGTTGTGGTAGTGTACATAAAAAAAAATATTTAAAAAAAATCAGATAATAATTTTTTTTACTTTTTTGTCTTGATTTTTTTTTTTTTTTTTTGGTAATATGCATGTAAAGGAATTTATAATATATATATATATTTTAAATAATGTATTTTTCTCCAATTTCATTGTGAAAGTTTTCTTTAAATATTTTAAATAAAACAACATGTTTTAATAAATTGATAGTGAATACAAATATATATATATATATATATATATATATATATATATATATATATATATATATATATATATATATATATATATATATGTGTGTGTGTGTGTGTGTTGGTGTGTATACTGCATGTTTTAAATTATTCTTGTGCTGTTTTAAAATACCCCAAAATCACTGTAAAAAATACTTGAATATTTTAAATAAAATTATATATGTTAATACATTTATAGTTATATAAGTGACATTAATTATATATATTAAAAAAATGTGGATGAAAACTAAGAATTGCGCTCTAAATTTAGTGATTTAATTCTCATTTATTAATTTAGCAGATACTTTTATCCCAAGCTACTTACATGATAAATATTTATATTATTTTAATAACAAAATGTTTAATGTTTACTCTTGTGATCAAAGTAAATTTCCCTAAATTATTATTTATTTTTAATTATATAAATGTAATTATTCGAAGGATAAAATATTTTCAAACGTTTAAGTGAGATTCATCAGTGTAATTTTATATTTTCATATTCACATCATGACTTTCTCCACCGGTGGAAACACAAAGAAGGATGTTGTTTCACGTTTCTTTATTTCTCATGTTACATTAAATGGAAACAGCTTCAGTGATACAGATATGATCGGTTGTTCCTCTACAATCAGCAAAATACTGGGATACTGTGTTCACTTCACATTACCAAAATCATCTAAACTGTTACAGTTCGTAGATTCAGTGATGTTTCAATTCCTGCACATTTTCCCTGAAGGAAGCGACAGGAACAAGTCTGAGGATGAACGGACGTCTGAAGCGACGCTAACACGCTTAAAGTCGACATGAAAAACATTCACAACCCATTTTACTTCCATAATCTCGTGTGAAAATATGAAAATTGAATGGAAAGTCAGAAATGAAAAAGAAAGGAAATAGTTTTTTTACATTTTGATTAAAAATGACGCAAGCACTTCTTTTGAACGTGTATGAAGAAAGGGTTAATAATAATAATAAATGTTTCATCTGTTAACGTTTCATCTAACAATGAAAATACTTCTAAAGAATTTATTAATCTTAATTTCAACAGTTACTAATGCATTATTATAATAGTATGAATTTATCTGAATTAACAGATGTGTTTTTATTAACCACCTACATGACAAAAAAAATATTTTAAATTATATTTTAAATAAATATATTTACAACGTTCAAAAAAGGGGTCAAATATATTTTTACTTGCTCAAATGTTTTTCAAAAATATTATTTTTTTTATAATTTTGAAAATATATTTTAAAAATAGAAATATATTTTTAAAAGCACTTCAAAGTTTATTTTGCCCTCCATATATATTCAATCCGAGAAAATATGTTCACATTTCACATTTAAGGAAAAACTTTGTCTTTATATATCACAGGTGAACTTATAAAATAAAAAATAAACATTAATGAATTAGAAATGTATTTTCTTGCCCCTAATGTACATTTTGAAATATAGTTTGATATATGAAGGTAAAAAAAAAAAAAAAATAATAATAATAATAATAAAATAAAATAATAAAATTGTTGAAGACATATATTTAAAATATTTTTTTTGCCAGAAAAAAAAAACTTTTTTTTTTTTGCTAGTTAATGCATTAACAGATCTTTAAATGTTAATAAGAAAGCAAATAGGGTCAGTTTTGATTTCACGTCCACTTTAAAATGCATATATAAATTGCATTACAAACACGTCCGATATGTTTTTACGCCGGTAAACAGCGGAAGACAAATACTGCTCTAAATCAGATGGTTTTCAATCATTCTAGATGTGAAATATGACCAAACATTTGTCTGCGAGTCTCCGTATCATTTCAGCTGCTAACTAATCAAGTAACAAACAAAAAAAGAAGAGCAAAAACACGTGTAACTCCATGTGTCAGTTCCTCGTGAAACCGTCAAGGAGGCACAATACAAATACAATGGCTTTTCTACAAATTTACAAAAGAAAATAACGTCACGATGGCACCGAGATCTAAAATACAATACTAAAACTCTACCCCTCCCGGCGTCCATCCGTGACCCAAACGAAACGAATTAGACTATTTACAAACCATATACAACGTCCAAAAAGACCATGTTTGTGATTCAAAACATGCAAAAATATCATAACCATTTCATTTGAAATATTCACTTGCTTCATGAGTAAATAGATCACCAAAGGATCTTTAAATATCGTCCACTTTGGCAGGACCGGCGCAAGCAGAAACACGATGAGGGCGACAGGCGTGACCCTCTCGTGGTCTCCACAGTAAACCTGATGTGATGGGACTGTGAAGCAGAGCCGGGTTAGAGAGCGAACGGTCGGGTCTGGGCTTGTGCGTGTGATTAATGAGTCACAAACGGATGTTCGTGTCTGTGTGGTGTGGCTAAATTATTATCTAAACTTCTTTAGAAAGATGAATGCACAAAATCCTCTTAGCGAAGAGAACCGAATCAGGTGGAGAGGAAAAAGCTAAGCTTGCGTGGACCAACACTAGAATTTGGGTACAAAAATTGGACCTTTTTCCCCTCTCGAAGAGGAAATCTGATTCAAGTGATAATAATAAACACAGAGTCAGCATCATTTAGTTCTGAAATATCATCTTTGAGTGAACTGATAACAGCTATATCTATCTATCTATGTCCAGCTGATGAGACCAAACATGAAGTGCTTCTGTGATGAACCCTTCTGCCCAGCTCGGTCTCTCTTTAACGGCGAGCTGGGAAACAGATGAGAGAGGAGAGAGAGGTCCATGCGGAGGTTTAATGAGCTCCTCTAGAGCCGGGAGGATTGTGGATCCAGTCCAAGACGATCAGAGACAAGCTGCCGATCATGAAGAAGACGCCCACCACCAGGAAAACAGCCGCCTGTGGACCACAATCACACTACAGTTTACTGGAAATAATACAATTAAATGCTATAAAATATAACAATTATGTAAAAAAAAAAAAAAAAAAAAAGTTATAAAATAAAAGAGCATTACATAAAATAAAATATAATAATTCCATAATACAATATATTGTTTTATTTACTATAAAGGTTTACTTGTTTATTACTTACTATATAAATATATATTTAGAATATAATAATATAAAATAAAAAATAAAAATAAAATAGAGCATCACATAAAATAAAAATATTAAAATGAAATCTAATATAACAATTACATAATACAATATATTTAGTTTTTTTAATATATAATATATATACATATATATATAATTAAATATTATATATTATAATATAATTAAATATTTTAAAAATAGTGCATCATAAACAAAACATTAACATAAAATCTAATATAATAATATACATGTAATATACATAACACAATATATAGATTTTTTTCAACTATATAGTAAAAACATGTTAATTACGTGTTTATTACTTACTAGAGTTCATATATATATAAAATTAAAAAAGCATTACACAATCAAATTCCAAAAATTAAATACTTTTTAAAAACATTTAAAAATGCTTTTTAATCTAATTACAGTTCGTTTTTTTTTTAATGGAATACATATTTATATTTTATTTATAATTGTAATTTTTACCCTGAGATTTTAAGCTTATATTTTAATTATTATTATAATTTTTTTATTGGTTTAAT
Source organism: Carassius auratus (assembly GCF_003368295.1). Lineage (NCBI taxonomy): Eukaryota > Metazoa > Chordata > Actinopteri > Cypriniformes > Cyprinidae > Carassius > Carassius auratus. The sequence goes on along the minus strand of NW_020526639.1, from coordinate 92,411 downwards.
TTATTTTACCAATTCACGAACCCCCTTGAATTTCCCCGTAGTTTAGGAAACCCTGATGTTTAATGCACGTCATGTGTTGATAATAAAGACTACTATTTATTTTAGTATGTTAATGAATGTGGTATATCATAATTATATTAAAGTAGCAGGAGTAACATAACACAAGATGCACTCACGGATATTTTCTGCGGCGATCTGAACGGTAAGCTCTTGACGAGCCGCAGGTAAAAGGCGGCGGGGAGGATGAAGATGAGCATGGTGGCTGCAGACGAACCTACGGGAGGAAGAGGAGGAGTCAGTGTGTGTGTGTGTGTGTGTGTGTGTGTTCAGCTCCTCACAAGCACAAGCACTGACCGATGAAGCCGAAGATGTCTCTGATGGTGGGGACGAAGATCACCAGGAGGTTGTTGAAGGCCAGTATCGCGGCGGCGATGAGGAAGTGTCGGATCCAGCTGAACTCTTTTCCAGCGAAACACAGCGTGATGACGGACGAACGGATCTGAACACACACATCATCAAACTAAACCATCACCTTGTTTAACTAAAGCAAGCAATTCTACAATACTGTGAGAGAAACGAGAAATATAATCACAATACATACACAATTATTGTTTATATTCACACACACAATATATATATTTATAGTTTATTTATAGTGTATTTATAGTTTTTTTCTTCACTTTTTAATATACATGTTTTTAAACAATAAATGTTTTTTTATTTTATATGTATATATGTTTTTAATGTTATTTTTACCAAATGTGTAATTTGTTTATATATATATATATAAATCACATTTATTGTTTAAAAAATTATGTATATTAAAAAGTGAAGAAAAAAACTATAAATATACATTGTGTGTGTGTATATATATATATATATATATATATATATATATATATATATATATATATATATATATATATATATATAAACAAATTACACATTTGGTAAAAATAACATTAATATTTTATATATATATATATATATATATTTATATATATATATATATATATATATATATATATATATATATATATATATATATATATTTTTTTTTTTTTTTTTTAATAATTAAATGTAAAAAAACATTACAAAACATTAAAAGTCCCATTACACATTTGTTAAAAATAAAATTATATATATATATATATATATATATATATATATATATATATATATAAAATATACACACATACATAATTTTTTATAGTTAATAGATTAACGTTTTTTATTATATAAATAACACACACACACACACACACACATATATATATATATATATATATATATATATATATATATATATATATATAAACTTGAATCTATTAACTATAAAAAATTATTATCGATAGATAGATAGATGTTTTATAATTTTTTTATTATAAGTAATTAGGTAATGTGGATGGTTGCTGTTGTAATAAATATGGTTCTCTTCAGTGAAAACACACATCATTTTTCATATGCACTGTGGTCCAGATCTCTAAGAGTCTGTGATCGAAATGTTCAAGCAGAAGTAAATCTCCAGTCCGGCGGCTTTACACAAGATTCCAAACAAATGAAAGCACATAACTTCATTTCTGAAACACGATTATGTGTTTAGATTTAACTGAATTCCTTTGAGAACTAGTGTTACTGTTATAAAAAGCACTGTGTGAACACACTCTCTCTCTCTCTCACACACACACACACACACACTGGAGTCTGAATGGAGCAGGAACTGTACGATCCTGAGCAGGTGAGTGAATTATCTGAGCGCAGGTCACAGGACCCGGACTGATCCGCTCAGAGCATGAGAACCTGCTCACACTGGGCCAAAGTTCACACACACACACACACACACACACAGAGTGGGCGGAGCCTGAGGCAGGATCACAAGTGTAAGTGTGTGGTAGAGTTGCATCAGCCAGCAGCAGAGACGAGTCTGACACAGATCACTCAAGCAGAGATCGCATTAAACGCAGCTGCGCTTTCAACGTCTGAAGATACAGTTACAGAGAACCAGTCGTTAAAAAGCCCTGTGTGAACCCAACCGTGCTGCCGCTTTCAGCTACACTGAAAACTCTTTACTTCATTAACAATTAACTCACTAATTCATCTTTAAATTATTGTTCATTTTACACTACAGATATCGAAACGTTCATAAAGCTAAGAAGATGCACAATTAAGTTTTCAAAAAGTTTGCCCTTAAAATACTAATAAGAAAAAACAATAGACTATATGTACTTTTAATAATATTAATAAAAATTAGGAAATAGTTTATTGCAACATTATTAATACATTTTGTAATTAAAAAATTTATTAACAATAAATTGTTAAAATATATAATTGAATATGCCACTAATGCTACTACTAATAGATAGTGTATACAAATATATAATAATATATTTATAGTACAATATTAGCATTTTTAATATATGTAAAAAAATTTAAATCAAGAAATGGGGTCAGAAATAAGCTCAATTTGAAGGAAAAACTAATTTTATTTTTCCATTCACTCCATATTTTTTTAATCTTCACAATAAAAAAGTTTGATACATTTTTCAGAAAACAACACTTAATATTTTAGGTCATTTTGCTTCGTCTTAATTTGTGATTATTCAGATATTTTAACTGAATGATAAGACAAAGTAAGTTTGTTACCTCTAAACTCTTGCTGCAATAATTAATCTATTTTTAAATTACAATATCTGTTAAATGACAATAACAAATTAAGAAAAAGTGTATAAAAACGGTTAAATATGATGGAAAAAATAATTTTAGCAGACAAAGTTGATTAATGGAGTCTCTCGAAACACCTGGAGCTCAAGAAACATTGTTACAGTAATATTTCGTGTAAATTCATGTTCAAATCTAAGGTTTTTGTGGCATGAAAACAGCCTGTTTTACAAATACTGTAATCTGAGAAATGTCTATAAGATACAGCTTCAGTGTAATCATCTGCTGTTGTTTGTTGTGTAGTTAACTAGATTTTCAGCCTCGGTGTTGTTTCTTTACTTGAAATAAGTAGCTTAACATGCTAGTTTCAGAGAAGGGGCTCCAAAAATAGCTGCTGAGATCAGAGAGAGATCAGCCACAAAACCAGAAGAAGACGAGCACCAGCTTTCAGAGAAAAGCTCTGTCTCCTCTCATACGTGATCATGTGACTGCACTGACATGACCTTTGACCCCAGGCTGCACTGACCTCACAGGAGTCACAGTGTGACCGCTTTAATCCCAGACTAACATAAAGAGAGACTTATAGTAAATATATAGAATAAAAACAAAATCAAATATATATTTAAAAAGTGAATTAAAAAGCAGTAGACATTTAACAATAAATGCAAAAAAAAATGACCCATTTAACAAAAACATAATATTAAATAATAATTATATATCATAATATTTTTATATTTACCTATAGAATTTAGAATTTTAATTATGTAACTGTTTTATACAATTTTATACACCAATAGTATGTTATAAATATATTAATGAATTTATTTATAAACACAAACACACACTTTTTAAAAGTATATGTTCATAAACTTATTAATTTATTAATAAATATATAATCTAATATTATCATTAAAAAAAATCACGTAATAAAAAACGCATGATACTTTAACAGAATGTTTATAAAAATATATTTTATATGTGCAAAATAATAAATGTATTTTAATGTTAAAATATTAATACATATATTTTAATAATATTAATTAATAATAATTCTAGTATATTATTATTAAATAAATAAAATAATAACGAATAATAATTAGATATAATAACAAAAATTATGTTATGTTAAAATACTTTTAAAATTTAAATACATAATAAATAATAATACAGATATATATGTACTTTTTAACTAATCTTATAAATGTATTTTAATGTTAAAATATTAATATAAATATAAAATATTAATAATATAATAAATAATAATAAATTATAAAAATAATAATTAGATAATACAAATTGTTAAAATATCAAAAATATCATACTTAAAAAAAACAACATAATAAATAAATAATATTTATATATGTACTTTTTAACAAATAATTTTTGTAACTCTGCAGATTGTTGAAAGTGTAATAAATGGTGGCCTCATTGAATCAAGCATCTGACAGAAGTGTAACCGGAGCTGAAGGGCCCCGGGGTCCTTTATAAGAGCAGACAGCTGTCACTGCTCGATGTGTCCTGAGAAAACCTGAATTCAGAAGAAACAACCTTCATATCATCATCAAACGTCCAGCATCGTCATCGCTCGTGTGTCTCGCTTCTGTTAGCGAGTGTCGTCTGCGAGCCGGACTCAAGGTCTCCGATGGCTCTCAGACAAAGCATGTGAAATCTCACGGACCGTCATATTAAAGAGCAACTCGAAGGCCAAGAACACAGCATGTCTCAAGCTCTGCAAGCTCTGATGTAAAGCTCAGGCCTCAGCTCGACTGTGATCTTTCACACAAGCCGTCCGATGCTAAAGCGGTGTAAACAGCCAAGGTTTTAACGTTTTTAGACAAACTAATCAAATATAACCAGCACATTTCAGTCTTCAGTGAAACGCTGATCTGATTAGAGGAGCTGAAGGAGTGTTTTGTGTGATTACAGCGCCTCTGGAGGACACACGCTGCACTGCAGCTGTAATATTCCACTGGCTTTGATCGCCCCTCCCTCCCTCACTGTGTGTGTGTGTGTGTGTGTGTGTGTGTGTGTGTGAGAGAGAGAGAGAGAGAGGAGGGGGCCTGAGCAAAAGAAGCTCTAGAACGCCCTCTGTCGTCACATGACAGAAAAATACATTTTTAATGGAACAAATCAGTGTTATTTTAGTATCACTGATAGACCATATTAGTTTTAAGTGATATTTTTATTTTTCTATTTTCACTTCGTCTTTACTTGAGTTTTGTGTTTTAGTCGTTTTATTATTTATTTATTTTCTTAAATGTCTCCTTAATTTTTTTATGTATTGGTTTTGGTTATCTTAGTACATTAAAAATGATAAACACTGCCTTAGCAGCTAGTTTTGAGATTTTATTTCAGTTAATTCAAGTCATTTTCAACGCTTTTATGTCATTGATATTCTAATATAGTTTGCAAATTTTTTTAATTCAATTTTATTTTTCCATTTTCTGTTTTAAGTTTCATTTTAGTTAAGGTTTTAATAATTTTGTTAATATATTTTAATTCTTTATTTTAATTGTAATATTTTTTTTTAAATACTTGTTGAATTTTTTGAGCGCTGATTATAATATTTAAAATTAAATACTAAAATAAATTTACGTTTGGGCTCTGTTGTTAATTGTAACCTTATATTTATTTAAAAGGGTTCCTTTTTTATCTTCTTTATTGATTTCATTACAAATTAATTCATTAAAAAGAACCACATTTACTAGTAAACCACTGTTTATTAGAAATCTTAATTTTTTCCCTCTGCTGCACTGAATCCTCATGTTTTTATGCAGTTATTTTAATGCATCATGTTATATTAAACCAAAGCATGTTTTTTCAGATGCATGACAGGCCACAATAAGAGGACATGAATAAATAAATAAAAGAGCATCTCTGTTACTCACGGGGAACAGCACAATGGGAACGGTCAGTGTCACAGCGGTCAGCACGGCCAGACGCACCAGAAGAAGCATCGTGTCAAACTTATAGACCTTGGTGAAGGTGTGAAGCAGCTCTGCCTCCACATGATCTGAGAGAGAGAGAGAGAGAGAGAGACACAGAGAGAGAGAGAGAGAGAGAGAGAGAGAGAGAGGGAGGGGCGTTCAGTAACGAGTAACTTCTGGACTGGATTGTGTGCTGAAGGTGTGCATGAGAAGAGCGTAATGTACCGTAAAAGGTCAGATAGCCGAAGAGAGCGGAGAACAGGTACATGACCAGCATCGCCAGGATGGACAGGTTTGAGACGGTCTGCATCTTCCTCCGAGAGCGACTGAGAACACCAGAAACAGCTCGGTGAGATACAGCACAGGTGATTATAACGGTGTCAGTCGATATCTGCTTTATCGAATATTCTTCCAGTTTATCGAGAAACACTGTGCTGGGATCAGATTTTATTTGATATCTAATATAACATAATACAAAACAATATTAACATTTCTTAATATCCTATTGTTTTTGTTACTGGACCTGATGCCATTAAAAAAAAAGAATAGAATAGAATATAATATAATATAATATAATATAATATAATATAATATAATATAATATAATATAATATAGCCAAATTTCTAAATCTCAGTATTTTTGTTAATGGACCTTATGTTATTTAATAAAAAAAATAAAAAGTAAAAATAATAATAATAATAATAAACTACTTAAAACTATAATATAATATAATATAATATAATATATAGCCAAATTTCTTAATCTCATTGTTTTTGTTATTGGACCTTATGCTATTTAATAATAATAATAATAATAATAATAATAATAATAGAAAATTAAGAATAATAAAAAAACACTACTTAAAATTATTTAATTATTTAATAGAGCAACATTACTTGACCTGATATTATAATTTTTTTATTATAATAAATTATTAAAAACTACTACTTAAAACTATTTAAATAATATAAATTATATGATATTATTTAAGTAATATTATATATTATTTAAATAATATAATATAATATAATGTTTTGCCATTTAAAAATACACTATTTAAATAATTACCTGTTATTGGCCAATTTTCTATTTCTATTGGTGCATTACGATTTAAGTGTTTAATTTATTGGACAGAATAGATTTATTAATTTTTTGCATGTAGAAAGTTTTCCTCACTCTTTGAGTTCGCTGTAGATGGGCAGAACTTCAGGATGACACACGAAAGCAAAGGCGAGGATGGGAACGGTGTACACGGTCTGAAAGACACAAACACAGCAAACACCGTGATGCTCTCGTCTTTTTTCTCTTCTGGTCCGACAGGATCAATGACATGTTTGTGCATGGTCACCTGTGAGTTGAACACAAAGTATTTGGGCGTGCACATGTCCTCGGTGTCCTCGGGGTGAGGCGTGACCTGGACGGCGCTGTGGAGCGGTGCGTGAGGATCCAGGTGAGGAGCGTTCGCTGCTGATAAAGAGGCCAGCGCCGAGGCGTTGTGCAGCGAGTACAGACCCAGAGCGTCCGAGCCGTTCACGCTCATGTTTGACTCGTGCTGGTAGAAGAACGGAAGAGGACACGGCAGGATCGTCTTCTTATAGATCAGCTGAGAGAGAAAACAATGAACCACGCATGAGAAATCAGCCTCGTATCAGCCAAACAAATGATTAAATCACACGTTTTACAATCTGCACCACTGGAGCTGATGATCATTGGTGGTATTCTGCAGTGTCGACTAGACGAATCACACGTTAGTGGGCGGAGCTAGTGGAAATCGCTTCAGCCAATCAGACGGAGTATTTGCACTTAGTGTAAATAGACACTCCATATATGTAAAACGTTTATTGAAAATACAAATACAGTAGCCCATACATCTTTCTACATCTCCTGAAGCATAATAATAGATTTGTGATGTTTTTTTGGGGATAGTTCTGGAAAATATGAAAATTGGGACTGTTTTGTGGGTGAGGGTTATTTAATAAAGCTAAAACCATAAAAATGTTTACTTGTAGTGAAACAAATAATAATAATAATAATTAAAATATAAAATAAAAAGTATATAAATAAATAAAAGTAATGTAGTAATGAAGTAAATGTACTAAGCTTAAACTAGAATAAAAAAAATAAAAAATATATTTATTTTAGAAGAAAAAGACTGATAATTATCATTAATCGATTATTAAAATGTTAACTAAAATTAGTTATAAAATGCTCTGAACAGGGTTATTCTAGTTAACTAAAACTAAAACATAACATTTAAATTTAATTAACATAAATATCAAATAAAATATAAAAAAACTCTCTTTTTTATTAATTTAAACTATGTAATAAAATAACTAAAACTAAAATTAAAAACTACACAGACATTAGCTAAAAGCTAAAACCATAAAAAAACGTTACTTGTAGTGAAATAAATAATAATAATAATAAATAATTAATAATAAATAAAATGTAGATAAAAGTAATGTAGTAATTTAGTAAATGTACTGAGCTTAAACTAGAATAAAAATAATTGTAAAATATACTTATTTTAGAAAAAAATAATTTGAAAATGATCAATCGATTATTAAAATGTTAACTGAAATTAATTATTAAAGACTATAAACATGGTTATTATAATAAACTGAAACTACATGCATAACATTTTAATTGACTTAAAATAAATATCAAATAAAATATAAAAAATTTTTTTTTTATTAATTTAGTTTAACTATGTAATAAAATAACTAAAACTACAATAAAAGAAATTTAAAAACCACAGACATTTTAAAAAAAAATACTAAAAATGAAAAACCAATCCGTTAAAAATATAATAAAAAATATGAATAATTCAAAATATGAATAAAATCTATAATGGTATCTGAAAGATACTAAGTGAACATTGGTTTGGAGCTAGTAAATGATTTTAATTTTGACTGAGGTACTCCTACTGACACATGAATGCTGTACCATCGTCTAAAACACACTGGCATGAGAGCGGAGAGGAAAACAGCGTCAGTAAACGTACCACTCCCAGGAAGAACACCATGCACGAGAGCGAGAAGCCGCTGGTGTAGCCCAGATACCCTGTGAGACGAGAACCAGTTAGACTCGCTTCACGAACACAAGCTCTCTCACACGACAAGATCAGTCTTACCCAGGTTCTTCAGCAGAGACAGCGGGAGAATGATGCCCACGGACACAAACACCACCAAATAATTCCCGTCCAGGTACCATTCACTGCACAGAGAAGAACCCATGCAATCCCTCAATACATGATACTAGAATATACAATACAGACTGTTTCAATGCAGCTGCACTGAAATAAACAAGAAAACATTCATAAAATGACTTCAGTTTCAGCAGACAGCTCTACAGAAGTGTCATTAGAAGCAAAGTTACTAATGCTAAATGCTGTTTAGTCTTTTTCTTGGAAATGCATCAAAATTAAGTGTGTTTTCAGACATAATATCTGCTAAATATATTAGTTTTTAGCATAAACTTTCTTAATTTTGATACATTTTTCAAAAAACAAGACAATTTCTGAAACATACATTTTTTAATTGTTTTTATATTTATTTTAAATATATTCTAAAACATAATAATACATTTTAAAATTACATAAATGTTCATACATAAAAAAACAAATTTTATTAACAGAAAAATAATATATATATTTTTTCCTTTTAAAAACGTAATTTGTTTGGAGCCCACTGGCAGATATTTGTTCTTGTTTTAAGCAAAAATTAACTTAATTTTGATACATTTTTCACAAAACAAGTTGTAATATATTTATTAATTATTTAAATATATTCTTACGTTTTTAAGGGGGTCATTAGAAGCAAAATGACATGCTATTAAGTCTTTTTCTTGGAAATGCATTAAAATTAAGTGTATTTTCCTTTAAAAAAAAGACAAAATATACTTAATTTTCCTTTGATATATAATAAATATACAATATACAAATTTAATTACCAAAAATTATATATCTTGTTTTCCTTTTATTTTTCGGAGCCCACTGGCAGATATTTGTTCTTGTTTTAAGCAAGAATTCACTTAATTCTGATACATTTTTCACAAAACAAGTCGTAACATATTTATCAATTATTTAAAATATATTCTAAAGTAAAATATTAATACATTTAACAATTATAAATATTTTAATCTATTTAAAGTGAATATAATTTCATTTACATGTAAATTTCATTAACATAAAAAAAAATCTTATTCAAACTAATCTGAATCTTTAAAAATAACACATTTTGAGAAATCAATACTAAATATATCTTGATTTAAGGATGTTTAAATATTTGTAATGGTAAAAAAGATCAAAATACTGAGGAAGAACATCGTTTTGCATTTAATTGTACAAATAATATACAAATAATAAAAATATAGATTTTTTTGATTGATGCATCGATCCATATCTCTCTCCACAAACTACAGCAAATTTGCATCATAAATCAGATATTATTCTTTAAATCACTGCTATACAGACACAAATACTCATTAAACCTCACTGGGACTTACCCAGAGTTCTCCTGCAGCCCGAGAAAAGCTTTAATCACCTCTGGAAGCTCGTATTTGACTATAAACAGGTAGCTGGACATGGCTGAAGACGAACCAAACACATTAACGTCACATCACTCGCGCTAAAAACTAAAGAGTCAAGCGATTTTAAAGATAACACCTTTACCTCCGATATTCTGCAGAGTTATCGATCCAAAAGCTGCCATTTTTCCCGGCCATCCGAACGCTTTCTCTCCGAGCTTCTCGTAGATCAGCGAGCCTGGAGTCAGAGGACATTATAGCATCGACTGCATGCTTCGGATATTAACGTGTTTGTTTGTTATAGCGTCAAACTCACCTCCTTCTTTGGCCGTCACTAGTAACAGATGAACGGAGTAAAGCGACAGGATAGCGACTCCAAGCAGGAGAATGCTGGAAAAACAAAATAAAAGTCAGAAATCCACTGACTACAATATAAAACATCATGCGTTCAAATGCAAACCCTTACGAAAAATTTGTTTATTCAAGTGTGCTATTAGTATAACCTCCTTTTAAACTTAAAGTATGCTTTGGAAATGCTATGAAATATATTTAAAATAACATATACTTACAAAAAGTCTAATATATTTGAGATACTCCTAGAGAATCTGTGTTTTCATTGTTATACTCTAGAGGGCGCTAGTACACATCTTCTGCACAGAATTTCCAAGAAAACACAAGTGAAGAAGAAAAAGGAAGAGCAGATGCTAAAACATGTAATCTAACACGATCATCTGAAATGAAACCGCATCAAAACTGTAACGTTATGGAATAAAATGTGGACCGATGAAGAAATAATAATTACAGTTGATCGACTCCATCGACGTTTTGATCATCTTTCTGATTCCAATTCATAGTCTTTTTGCAGCTTTTTGTTCAAAATGTTATTTCTTCATTTTTATTAAACTTACCCACATTAAAGAGTTAAAAAATAACGCATGAAGCTAGAATAATTTTTTTAGTTTACAAGCAGATACTTTAAGTATACTTAAAGTGTACTTAAGTATACTAAATAAAATAAACTTGAAGCATACTACTTTTTGGTAAGGGTAGTCACTTAGTTAGCAGGGAACGTTTTTTAAACATTATTTAAATGTTAGGACGAAACAGTCTTAAAGTAATGTTTATGGAATGTTCTTATAACGTTAAGAGGAAACGTTCCGGGATCAACGTTCTAAAATATTCTATTTGATGAACATTCTAAGAAACGTTTTGTAACGCTTAAATAACGTTCTAATAACGATAACATTTTAAAATATAAAAAAAATAAACATTTAACTTTTAAATAACGTTACAACTGGACATTATAACATTTTAGAATATAACATATACATTTTTAAATAATGTTACATTTTGTGTAACAATAAAGTTAGTAGAACGTTGGGAGAAACGTTCTTGTAACATTTAAGTAACATTCTAACCACAACAAGACAACGGGACTTTATAACATTTTACAGTATTAAAAATAAACTTTTTTGTAACCTTTAAATAACGTTAAACATTTGTTATTTATCATACGTTCTCATATCTATTTTTTTAACAGTTGCACAGTCATAAATTTGCTTTCGTTAAATACCATTTTGATTTGCTTGTCATTTGGAGGGGTCACAATTTCTATTTTGGTGCTTTGTATTAAAACCATTTTGAACCACAAAGATCATAATTACTCATTTGAATAGTAGATAAGTCAGCTTTTAATGATTTTTCTCCCATTGATGGTATTTTGGAGGGGATCTTCAACGCACAGACACACACATGAGCGGCCTGCATTTAGAAAGCGCTTCAAAAATAAACCTCAGCTAATGTTGCAGCATGTTACTAACAAGACGATCCCAAACATGCTGAGGAGCATCTGACCTAGAGAAGAGACTCAAAACTTTGCCTGAGAGTTTTACTTACCAGCCAATCAAGTCCACAGTTAATTAAATGATATTAAATACAATTAATATCCAGAACAAGCTACAGCTCGCTGGTTTACAGCCCATAAATCAGTCTGATTCTGTCTCTGCTGGAGGTGTGTGTACACCGCTGCCTCCTGCTGGCCATACACAGCTGACTGCTGTCAGTCACACACACACGCGCACACACACACGCACACACACGCACTCTTTAACCCTTCACTGAACAGCAGACCACAGCCGCTAGCTAAATATAGCTACATAGTTTCTTTGCGATATGCGCGGTGTAGCGTGTCACAGACAGGAGAAAACATTCTCTGATAAGAAGCTCTGGAGGTTTCTGGAAGTACTGCTTTAGCTACAGACTGGGCTGGAGCAGACATTTCGACTTTTGAAACCATACAGAAATAGAATTTAGTTTTAGTCATATTTATTCTATATAGTTTTTATTAATTTTCATTTCGGTTTCAATTAAAAAAATTTAATAAAGCCTCTATTTTTTTTTATCTGACAGTCATTCATTCATGGTTTCAAGTTTTTAATGATTGCTGCGGTCTAACTGTAAAAAGAAATGCTACATTTAAAAAAAAAAAAATAATAATAAATATTATATATATATATATATATAATATAGAGTACTGTCAAATCAATTAATAATATGATCATATATATATATATATATATATATATATATTTCTTTTTTGTATTATTATTATTATTATTATATGTATATTTATTTATTTAAAAAAGTTATTTATTTTATCCCGAAAAAATGTGGCAAAAAAAAACCAAACAAAGAAACAATGAGGATCTCAGTTTGAGTGTTTGCATTAAATGTGGGCACAAATAATAAAAGAGCCTAACTTTAATTAATTACACTTAATACTTAGAAAGAAGTGATGACAAAGTTTAAAAATGACTAGAGCCTACTTTCCAACAAATGCATTTCTTCAACCAGGATTATGATTGGCTGAAAGTTCTGACACATCATTAATATTCATGAGTTCTATATCATGCTCCTCCCATTTTATACTTTATGCAAATACTCACACAAACAGTATGATGCCGGTGTTGGCCATGGCGAAGGACAGTCCCAGAATTCCACTTCCCATGATGGCGTTACTGAGGTTAAAGACGGACATCCCGAACGACGTGTGACCCGGGTGCTGAGAGACCGAGAGAGAGAGAGAGAGAGAAAGGGTTAATCAACAGAGAGAGAGAGTGTAAATTTGTAAATGAGTTTCAGAATCTTACATATTCTTCTTCATCATATTTCTTCTTCTTCATGATGCCATTGGTGAGAAACTTCTGACTCTCTCCGTCGTCGTCATCCAGAAACTGGCTGTAACACGTGAATACAGACACCTTGTTAAGGCATTTCACAGGTTACATGATGGATCCATGCATGAATATGTCATCACACCATGTTGTGCATGTGGAGATCAAACACACACAACAGAGACTCTGACCTGGCCTTCTCTGAATCGATGGGCGTGAAGCGATCGTCCACGCTGCTTTCGTCGTCCGCCTCTGTGCTCACTTTCTTCAGCTCCAGACGGTCCATGTTCACAGATTTGGTCTTTGGGAAAATGGCTGGAAGAAGCACCAGAGAGATTTGGTTGGAGCTGGAACTGACACCAGGAAGCAGCTCTATAAATAAAAGATCAATACATCATTCACAGTGTCTTCATTTGACTTTTTTAATCATAAAGAATGAGTTAATGCATCCAGATTCTAGCAGCTATTCCAATTAGTTAACAATTCCTATTCCTATTGCAATGCAATTCTGGGTCCATCCTTGTCGTTGTCTAATGACAATAAAATCTGGGCAAAAACATCTGTCTGATAGACAAGTTGGTGCTGCAATATTGACATTTTGCTGGTTCTTTGCCCATCAGTTTCAAAGACCGCAAGCAACATGATCTTTCACCCATGGACAACGAACAATGGTCTGTTGTGGCACCACAGCACTTACGAGGGACCTTTAATGCAAAACATCTTCCAAATATGCCAAACCAGACCATGCATTTGTCCATTTGCATGAGAGATGGACGAAAGAAGATCAAGAAATGCTACAAGCCATATTTGAGCTTGCATGAGCTCAATAATTGATAAGCCACAGCTCCAACATGATGATGGTTCATACAAAAGTGGAAACACTTCCGAAAAAGTGGATTTCAGGAAGACGTGTGAGTCGTATTTTAACGTTCTGCCCGGAAACAAAGATGTTGTGACTCCAAACCATCACGAAAGAAGAAATACAAAGAGTTGTGTAGAGAACTGTGACGACGAGCGCTTATCAGGATCAACTAAACGCTGGATATTCAAAAGTGTGTAAATGTTTAAAGTTCGTGGCATAGAATCGTTAAAATATGTCAGAGTTTTACTCACTATTTTTTTTTATTATAGTGGCGACATTTCCACACCCCAAAACATGACGTTTAATGAAAAGAATCTTCTTTCAATGGAAAACAGCCAAACCCTGCCTGAAAAGTCGCTAAATGTCGCTAGATGACATCATCATCTAATTAGCATATTCATGACGTAAGTGCGTCGTACTGTCTTGCCTCCCTGCGCTCACGTACTGTATTTCAATGCATCCAAATTCTCAATAAAACTATTTTTATTATTATATTTGAATGTTTCTGTTGTCAGACAACGGAATGAGTTTTATAATGACTGAAACACGGTCCATTAATACTACATAACCAGCTCTTAAAGATATTAATCTGCACTAAAATCATATTCACGACATTGGGTGATAAAATCAAATACACATACGATTAAGACAATGGTTGTACTGTTATTTCGGCTATAATTGCATTATAATTAATTCTATATTATATCAACTATATAATAATCTATATTTTTAATATTCTATATATTTTATATTATTGTAAGTCCAGTTTTTATTGACTTTATTTCAGTTTTCAATTCATGATTGTTAGTTTTAGATTCAGTTAACCCAATTATTTTTATTTTTTTAAATATTTTAACAACCTTTATTAGCTAAAACTATAGAAACAATTGTTCGAATAATTTCAGAGACACAATAACATAACTTTTATGTATAGGATACATTTTAAACCAGTTATATATAGCACAGTAACCCTGAAAAATACACATAGTGCATAAATTAAAACAAAAACTAAACTAATACAATCTGGAACACAAGTATGTCAATGATCCTAAAATAACATTGGTTTGGACCTAGCCTTCAGTGAGCTGCTCAGATCTTTAATATGTGATATGTTGTAATTACAATCACACACACACACACACGTCACTATTGCTGGATTCAGCAGTTATTTCCTGTAGGACTCCAGCTCCACAGAAAGGCTGTGTTTGTTCAGTGTTTGGGTTGAGGACTCATGTATCTGTGTCTGATCTGCTCCATGACGCACTAGCTCTGGAATCAGCCGCGTTTAGCTGCGCGCCGACACACACCTGTTACGAGCGCACAACGCTCACTGGCCTCAGGTCTGCTATTTCCAGCCCATGCAAGGCACAGACCGTCCTGAAAACCATTCCCTGAGCGTCCAGCAGGACGGAGAGAATTACATAAGAGCCAGTTAATAAGCCAACACACCGCAAAACAATTCTTACACCCGGTTACCCACAATGCTCCCCTTCACCGACACAAAGCCCTCATTGATAGGATTCATAAACGCGGCCAGAGAAACCGCTGAACTATAGACTCATGGAAATATTGCACAGGACTGAGGAAGAACGCAGATGTGGTGCATTTACTGGATTCACACACCAGAACATAAAGTAAACCATTTTTACTGTGTGCAATCAGACAGTTACTGCTTCTAGAAAACAACAGCAATATGTTAAAACACACCAATATTTTACTGAACACTAATACAGATCAGAATAAATACTTCTGCCAAGTAATGCAATGTTGCAATTTGATTTTACAGCAATGCATGAGTTGGAGTCTGTTTTTAAGTTTAATTCAATATTTTTGACCTTTCTTTGCTATTGTCTTGGAATTGTTTTATTCAAATTTTTTCAATGCACCATTTATTTTTACCAAGTATTTTTATCAACATTTACAGCAAAAAAAAAAAAAACATTTTGTACCTTTTGACCTTATCCTATTATGAATAAATGTAAATAACTTTACCATGACTCATAAGGTAAGGTAGATAAAAAAGGTACAAAAGTGGGGCTAAACCTTTTAAAAAGGCTCATTTTGGACCTTTTTTTTCCCTAAAGGAAAAATGTTAGTATCTTAAAGATACATGTTCTCACCTACATATTAGTGCCTATATTGTACAAATTAGTATCCTTTAAAAGGGGAAAACTTTTGTACCTTTTTTTTCTGAGGGTGCAGCAAAGCATAACAGATTCTGGTTCATTAGTCTGAACTAAGCATTTAAACATGTAACTTCAGCCGAAAGAGATCAAGTCTAAGAACAAACTCTAGCCTTGTTAAACCAGCCTAACCAGCAAAGACCCAGATGGACACGGCTAATGAAGTATGACCACACCTTTAACTCCAGGACACACTGAGAAACGCTGAGATCTGTCAGCCTCAAATCACTCATTACACCAGCTCTCAACACAGCAAAACTCATCGGGAATAACCACTGAAAGCAGAACTAGAAAAACAGTAGATGAAATGCCTTAAATCGTTTGTCTTTGACAGCAAAGACATCAAATGGAGAACCTCAGCATCTCAGACATTTCTGCTGTAATCTCATGCATTTTGGAGAAACTAGAAAATAAACCATCGAAACCGAACTGTTGGCATGCAGTTCAAGTGAAACCAGTGTGGACTGGTCTTAAACCGGTCTTAGTTGTGCTGTCCTCATGAATGTCTCCAAGCAGCTGGAGTGTTTACGACGAGAAACACTCGCTCTTCAAAGGGAAACGTATGTGTTTGTGCTTGAACCAGCATTCTTCAATCTGGACTCACACACACACACACACACACACACACACACACAAACTAAAGCACCAACATTGAGCAACCAAACGCAAAACCCAAAGATCTCCTCTTGCTTTAACATGCTTATAATGTATTAATGGTGGTTTGGTTACTCACAATGAAAGCCGTTAACAAGCAGGACACTAGATGTGTTCACAGAACAAGGATGAGCTTCGTTTTTTAGCCCTGGAGGTGAGTGGAAGCTTTAAAGAGCATTGGGAGGGCCCACGTCATCCAATCAGAACACTCCAATTGTCAACCACTCAGAGCGAAGCTCCGCCCCCTCTCCCCTCCACCTGCTTCACTGAAGGCCACACGGGCTTCCAGAAATGAGTTCGAGATAAGGCGACGTGTTGCATCAACTTCTGTTTGCACTGGGGCAAGAATCTGGGGTCACTCGGACTCACGGACGCAGATATTGAAGACTCACTCTGGGACGCCAACCAGCAGCCGCCAATCTGCATACGCTACAGAGGTGTGTGCAAAACACACATACGGACACACACTCCGGGGTCACTGATCCAAACCACTTCATTCAACTCAGATCAGAAGTCTTGCTAGTGCCATTTGAGATATGGGAAAAAAATTACCAACACATGAAAATACTGGTGAATTTTGTAAAAAACTGGAATAAATATGGTGGAAAATTAGCATTTAGCTAATTGTTTTGTATTATGTAGTCATAAATCAACATTATATCCAATATCATCCAAATTAAGTACTGACCACCAATACACTAGCAACACACAGTCCCAATTATTTGTACATTTTGGTAAATAGTCAAGTAAATATTACATAAAATATGTGTTCAGATAATGTTTTTGTATGTTATTTAAATAATGATCACCAATATACTAGTGTGCTACATTCTCAAATATCTGTGATTTTTTTTTTTGGTTGATAATATTATGGTAATAATTGTGTAAAATGTGTTCAACTTTAACATTATATCCAATGGCAGAACTCCAGATGTCTAAAAATTGCCAATTGAAATAATGGCCACCAATGGTTCTCCATTTCCAATTTCAGTAAATATTCAAGTAAATGTTCTGTAAAATGTGCTCAGTTGATTTCTTGTATCATGAAGTTATCATTTTATCAGATAGCAGTACTCCAAATCTCTAAATATCAATATTTGGTCATTGAAAAATCCATCAGTGCCAACTGAAATACTGAGTTTTATAGAATTAGTACTGTAACTTGCCATTTAACAGCTGCTTTTATCTAAAATGGTGAATTTATTACTGGCTAAACCACCCTGGAGCAACACTGGCAGCATTTAACCAGTGTGCCACATCATCCCAAAACATACAATCCCAATCAAAGCAATCCAGCCAAAGGTGATCCATTTAAAAAACTTGCTACACACAAAAATAAGACAAATTATGGATGGACATGGGGCTTTTTAACTCCCACATCATGACTGCGTCTGAATGTCGTCTCATGTTATGCTAGTCATGGTCAAAAACCAATCATACCGTCTTGATGCAGGTGCTCCAATCTCAAGGAGAAAGAGTCTTCCTGTGGCCAGATGCCTTTCCTTATATGGAGACACTCAACACCGCCAGCCAATCAGAAGCTCCGGCTCAAGGGTCAAACACACAACACTCCACAGAAACACAACACCTCACACTCAAAGTGTAATGTATAATAGATTAAATTACTAATTTGCTAAAAATACAACTAAACATTCTAACTTAACAGACAAAGAATAAAATCTAGTTCCTTCAACCTCAAAATAAATCCAAATATATCACCCTCATACAAACCAACACTTCAGACGGAGTCAAACTAGCACGCTCAACCAGTGCCCCAAAAATTAACCCAAAATTTGGTATTTAGACACTATTTCTTATAAGAATGAGAGCCAACACAACAAAAACGTACTCAACCTTATTTCTACAGTACACTCTACAAAATCTTCATAATGGAAAGGGTCCAGATTTAATATTCAAAGCTTTTTATATTTCCATATATTTATATATGGAAACATGAAAAGCGCCTATCAAACACATCTACCTCATCAGCTCATTAGTAAAGACTCCAAGACCTGAAATAGATGGCTCAGATAGGAGAGATGTCCAAAATGTGTACTGCTGGTGTGCTTCCAGGAACCACGTTGGGAAACGGCCCAAACTTTTTCGCGGCTTCTAGTTCATGGTATCTTGTAGCAGCATGCACAGGCAGAGGATCGCCATCTGCGCAGTCGTCGGCGTGCGAGTGGTTGCCATGGAAACAAGAGGAAGGATGAGAAAGATGGAACAATGGGAAGCAACATTCCACATTCCCGCCCAAGAACATGCGACTCCGGACGAGCCGTCCCAAGCAACACACAATGATTTACACGTGTGAGATTTCACTGTTAACCTGCATGCTCTCTCAGTGCTATTATTTCTCTGAGCGCTCAACGGGACTCATGTTCTCCTTCAGCTCTAAGATTATCCAGCCTGACCCTTCCTATGGCTCTAGATTACATTACAGAAAATATATCAAGCAGCAGAGAGACGGACACCATCTCACACCGCTGCTTTACCTTTGCTCCATAAAACTTAAAACCGACCTCTCATACTTGCATTTTCAACATATACTTGTATATGTTCACCCGATACCCCAAATTTGGCATAACAGCAGCTGAGATGCTCCTTCATCAGCGTGCCAAATTTGACAACGTTTTATTATAAGATCGTTGGGCTTCCGCAGATTTACCTCCAGCAGAAATGACAGAAAACAAATAAGAGAAGCGTTGCTACACAGCTTTGGTGCCTGACCCTTTACAAAAACTGCTTGACTGACTTAAAAATTGGATTGCAAATACAAAGAGTTTCAGATGTTTATTTTCTGCTTGTCATATGTCCTTGGTTTCATCTCTCTGTCCAACATCTTATCAGTCTATCGATTTGCTCATTGCTTGTGACATCAGTGACGTAGCAGAACACATAATGGACTGTCCTGAGCTGCTCGCGTTAATTATAATGTAAGATGAGCAGAGCCATGTCTAGAGACGCGAGGATGGACTTTTTTTTCAAAAACCACTCAAAAAACACTAGTGTTGTGCTAAAAACTACTAAGTTACCATACATCAACGTTTTGGCAACCGTCCAGAACACTGTAGTATTGCAGCACTGAGATTTTCCATGGACTCTCATGTGTCATAAAGACACCTTCTTATAATTATGATCATAATTAGCATGAATATCACGTCCAATTTGAATCTGCTGACAAAGGCTGATTAGACGATAGTGGAAATTCTGTGCATGTGGCTCAGAACGACTGGAACATTGTGGCTTCATCCGTGTTTGTTCTCTGAGGTTATTTTCGGTCTTTGAGTTTGCACCAAAATTACAGTTGGGTCCAAGAATCAGTTCTTTTTCTGAAGCGCTTTCATTATTTAAAAAAAAAAACACTGAACCCATGATATTAAAGCATTCAATTTTTTGATTGCAATCAGAAATAATGATGCGGTGATATACGCAGTTATTGTGAAAAAAACGACAGTATTTTCTGGAATAAAGGTTGCTTTTTATAATATGAAATGTAATCCAATTTATATTCCGAAGCAACTTTTAAAATGCAATTTACATCAAGCATGCAAACGTTAAGATTCATGCAGAATGACTGAAAGTTTGTGAGCCCATTACGCATTACACACAGCTTCAGTTTCACTTTAAATTGATTTCGTCTAAATTTCCGAACGTAATAAAACGCAGCTAAAAGGGAATGTTCTCAGAACTTCTGAACAAATGTTCTTTCAGTAACATTCACTCAAAAGTTATCTGCCCATTAATAATGCTTTCAAAATGTTAGCATAAAAACATTATTTATGGAACATTATTGTTCCTGAAACGTTTTAGTTGGACGTTCCTCTAACACTTTTTAAATGTTGCTACTTTTTTTAGAATGTTCGGAGAACTTTCAAAAGTAACATTCTCATAATGTTGCTCAGAGAACATCAGAATACTGTTTTCATAACCTAATGGGAACATTAGTAAAATGTCCTTAGAACATATTTTGTTAAGCTGGGAAAATGTAACTTATATAAGTTACTTTAAGTGAATTTTAGTGACTACACTATCCGACTCAAATGATTGACGGCTATCATTCATCTCTAACTGAAACTGGGAACGCAGGTTAGTTCAGATTTATGAGCCACTGTTTAAATTGTGTAAGCGGACAAGGGAAAGTTTACTTTGAGCAGTTTTACTATGCTGGGGCACAAACAACCCAGAGTTAACACACACAGAGTTCATGAATATGACAGACGGCCGAGGCGCCGTGATGGGTTTGGATTATGAATATGATCATAAATCATTGATGCCATAAAGAACATAAAAATAAAATAAAATAACGACTTTATGCCAACAAACAAACACATCTCTGTTAGTCATAACCGGTTCATGGTGTAAAGTTGTAACGTTGTAAATGTTTTCATTATTTTGAAATACAGTCAAACAAACACAATAAAGCTATAATCTATGTAAAGGAAGACCCTTATAACTCAGACTCTAAATTAATAAGAGTTATATGCAAGCATGCAATGCCAATAATTACTGGCCGGTCATGATTTATAAAAGGTGCATCCTGTGTGTGTGTGTGTGTGTGTGTGTGTGTGTGTGAGAGTGAGTTCAGCATTGGTGGGTAGAATGTTCTGGATTGGGATAAACCTCAATACAACTGCAGCACATGGAGTTACTCCTTCTCATTTCTATGCTACTTTGCCAGTTTAGTATTTAAATGCAGAAAGTGGGCTTCCTAAAACTACTCTTACATGCAAATCAGTGTAACGATCCAGAAAAGGTGGATTTTGTTTCTGTTTTGTAAGTCGCTAACTGAGTCTGTTGAATGCACAAAAGATAAGAGTGTCTGCTAAATGCATCCATGTAAATGCAAATTAAACGGAAACAATATTTTTCCTCTGTAAACAGTTGTAAAGCTGACATGTGTTGCTTTTATAAAGTTCGTTTTGAATGCCGTTTCCTAACAGCACTTCACCACAAACAAGGATGTGCATCACAAACACGCTTTTCCTCCAGACATAGAGCTAAAAAGAATAATACAAATGTTGTTAAACACTTGATATGAGAGTAACTCTGCGCAACGTGTGTGTTTAAAGCCTTAAAAGCTGCAGGTTGAGTTGATTGACTGGTGCAACGAGCTCCGGCGCGCGCCAAACACAATCGCTTTGTGTGCGTGAAAACAAAACAATACCGTTCACCAAAACATTACAGATGCACGCTGAAAACACCGTTTCTGGATTATATCGTTCAAATGCGCGTTATAATGTTTCAAACATGTTGATTTAACGTTTGCACGCGCAAAAGTGTAATAATAGTAATTAGAAGTTTTCTTTTCCGTTCAGTGATGCTTCTGATGCATCGCTTCTGTCTCGCGCCAGCGCCAAACCGTGATGCTGCAGAAGCGCAACATCAATGTTTCACTTTCATTCTCTTATTAAATGAGTGTCTGTGTGTATGAACCCACCTGGATCCTTCAGAGAAGCAGCGCAGAGCTCGCAGGATGAAGAGACACTGGCGTCGCTCCTCCAGAACAGACCCGCTTTTGGGCTGGGAGGAGCGCGTGGAAATTTCCACCATGTGATGATGGCAAACCCTCCACGAGCTTCAAATTACACCAACACACACACACGCACACACACGGTGATGGTCGGGGGTCTTCATGAGGGGCTGCAGAAGTGTGTGTCAGATCATGTTGGTCCTCGAGGGTGTCTGGCCAGTGTGTGTTCTGTCGAGGCTTTTGCGAATTTTATATTATTTTAAAACTTCTTTATTTTATTTTATTTTATTATTTTATTTTAAGCCTTCTTTATTTTATTTTATTTTATTTTAAATCTTCTTAATTTAATTTAATTTTATTTAATTTTATTTTATTTTATTTTATTTTATTTTATTTTATTTTATTTTATTTTATTTTATTTTATTTTATTTTATTTTATTCCCAGCCTCAAATTTCAAGGGTGTTTGGCATGTTTTTGTTTTATTATGGCTTTTGTTAACCATTGTTTTATTTTATTTTTATTTATTTTCTATTATGATTATCTTAAATAGCTTTATTCTATTTCATTTGAAACCTTCTTTAATTAATTAATTTTATTTTTAAATGATTTTATATATTATATTTTGCCAAGCCTCACATTTCAAGGGTATTTTATTTTCATTTATTTTTTATTGTGATTATCTTAAATTGCTTTATTTTATTTGACCCTTTTTTTTACTTTACGTTGATGTATTTATTATTATTATTATTTTTATTATTTTACATTGTCTTTTATTTCTTATTTTATTTTATACATAGCCTAACTATAATGCTGTATTTTTTATTATTTTTATAACAATCTCTGGAAAAATCAATTGTAGAAACAGTTTTTGCTCAGAAATTTCACAAATAATTACAAAGAAATGAACACATTAAATAAAACATTGAATTAAAACTTTAATCTTGGAAGTAGTAAACACACTCCAATATTACTTTTATTAACACCTCTGAAAAATCATTACTGTCTCTGTTTTATTGTTTAGATGCTTTAGCAATATATGTAAAACTATCATGCCAATAATGAAATTGTTTGATTGCTTATTTCTTCTTCTTCTTTTAATTTTTGTGCTTTTATTTATTTAGTTTAAAATTGCACTATTGGTATTTCTTCAGGAAAACAGAAGTGCTGCATCTGGTTATAAATTCTAACTTAATTCTGTTCTGTACTTTTGTCAACCAGCTGCGAATCAACATCAGGCCAGAATGCACTAATCCAATTTATCAATCTCCAGTCTCATCAATGTGTCATAAATCACAAGGTTTTTGCAATCTCCTTTTAATTGTTGAGCAGTGATCATGTTTAGTCTTTTAACAGAAGGACATTTACACACTGCCAAGTGGATTCAGATGACTTTGCATT
This sequence comes from Carassius auratus, assembly GCF_003368295.1. Lineage (NCBI taxonomy): Eukaryota > Metazoa > Chordata > Actinopteri > Cypriniformes > Cyprinidae > Carassius > Carassius auratus. The sequence continues at coordinate 68,554 of NW_020526639.1, read as the reverse complement.
TCTGTGAGTGAACCGATCTCTCCGCCAGCTTCACTCATGTGAATACATGTGCGTGTCCTTGAGCGAAATCAAGCACACTCCTCCAGACTGAAGTCCATGCGACGCTTCTGCACCCGAAACGATTGCAGAATTCAAATCACGCTGAATAGATTTCTCCGGGTGTTTTTGGAAATGCATGGTCAGACTGAGTGAGATACATATGTTTAATTCATTTTCAATGCAAGAATACGTACTGCATTAACACTAGCATGCTATTCCACAAGTAGCAGATTGCAGACTTGTGTTTCCATAGGTCTAAGAGTAAGAGTGAGCGGAAGGTCAGGAAGCGAACGCAGGTATTTTTGGATGGACGTTACATTAGTGAGTGACCCACAAAGCAGAAATAGATCTTTGTTCATCGTCGAGCACTGACAGCACATGTCTGTTAGAGATCAGATTCAGTGTCCCAAATCACCAGAATATGTTCTACGAACGTTTCGTTAACGTTCTTCCCATGAAGTTCCCATGAGTATTCCATTTCAGCGATTTGGAAACATTATTGGAACGTTACATTTGAATGTTCTCTGAACGTTCTGAAACCAGTGGCAACATCTAAAAAAACATTCCGTGTGTTTGTGCTAACGTTTTGAAGACACTTTGAACGCTAACATTAATAGAATGTTTGTTCAAAGTCATGTTTCTCAACATTAGGTGTTACGTTTCATCCTGGAGATAATGAGCACACTCTCACCATCGCTCTCGGAGTCAGTGTGAAGTTCTGGGACATTCTGTTCTTACTCCGCTGCTTTAACTGTAAAGAGCCATCGATCACGCCGCTGACAGGCTTTATGTGAGTATATACGAGTGTGAATGATCTCACCGCACAGGTATGAGCTCGCCAGACCGTCTCAACGCACACGCTGCACATTTTTCTCAAGTTCTAGCAGAAAATGAGGTCTAAGCTTTGAGGGTCATTTGAGAATGGTTCTCTTATATAATGAGATCAACCTTCAACTGGAGTCCTGACGTTATTTACTGAAACTAACAGCAGACTAATGATTTACCCTTTAGATAATACATATGTCCGAGTCAAAGCAGACGGATTTGAGGAAAGCATTTCAGCACTGTTTTTTTTTTAAAAACCTTTATAAATAAGCTTTCAAATGATGCACGGTTTGTTATGTCTAGCCGAGATACAACTATTTGAATATCTTGAATCTAAATATGGAGAAAATCACCTTTAAAGTTGTCCAGATTAAGTTCTTAGCAATGCATATTATTACGTTTGCAAGTTATGCAAGTTTGCAGCTGCAAGTGTTTTTTTCCTGCTTCTTGTTTTATTAGGACACTGGATAACAAGTGTGTAAAAACATCCTCCCTGTCCCGCTCACGGGTGGGTGTTGACACAGATGGAAGCAAAACATGGATGTTCTGTAGCACAACATGAAGACAATCACAGATCCTGGAGCAGAACACATGCTCTTCACCTGCAGGAACATGCATGCAACTATACTGAAAATATCATTTATTAACAAATGCATGCAAAAAAATGAATGTTGCAAAGTTATTAGAGCATGTTTTACAAGGTTCTACTTCAAAATGTCATTGTTAATCCATTGTGTTCCTTGCGGTTTCTTTAGTAATTATCTTTTAGATTTATTAAAGCAGAAAGTAAATCCTACATCTTTTTTTTTCAGTACCTCTGATAGCAGCTAGTTAACTAAAACTAAAACCATAAAAAATACATTTATTAAAAATGTTATTAAAAAATACAGAATTAAAATAAACGTACAAAAATAAATAAATAAGACAGATGCTTGAAAAATATTAAAAGAATAGTTTCCAATGCAACATCTATAAGGCAAAACTAAAATAAAATGAATAAAAAAACACATAGACATATTTAAAAAAAAAACAAAAAAAAACAACAAAATTACAATTTTTTTTAAACATGAATAAAAACTATACATTTATCTAAAATAACACTATGCATTTTATACAGCAATAATTATTTTGATGTATAATATTATAAATATAACAGACTTATCAAAAACTCATACAGAAGCGGCTAATGAAATAATGCACATGATGTGGAATGCTGTGAAAATGCAGACTTTTCTTTTCCCAGAAATCACGTGTGTGTTTGATCAGCGTTGAACTTCCCGTCAGGATTTGTTTGTCCATTTGTGAACTATCTCTCACTCAGGTGAGACGCGGTGTGTTTGTGCATCACGAGACCTGTGGCCGCTTGTATAAACTGCTGAGACTAGTCTTAAAAGTCAGACATTGATCAAATCTAAAAAAAAGTACTGATAAGCACTTGGTTAACTGGTTTGTAAGTCATACTCTTAACATGGGGATTATGCAACTGCAACTGAGCTTCAATGAAAATACATTCCAATTTTAATCAGATAATTACATTTTTAATTCCCAGCAACAGGAATCAGTGTAATGAAGGTCATGGATCAGATTTTCCCGTATTTATGGACCATATGAAAGCGTCTCATTTTGTCTCATGATTCTTCTGCTCCACTGATGTCTTTATAGTCATTGCGTAACGGCTTATGTAACATGTTTAGGGTGTTTGATGGTGTCTTCTGAGGGGTGTTTTGGTCTGATGGTCATTAACAGAACCTCATTAACTGTCTGTGTGAAGACGCTGGCATGGGAAGCTCGTTAAGAGCACTGACGAAGCAGCTTCAGAACCGTGAACCCAACACAGGTCACGGGCAACTGCAGATAACACAAAGACAATACATCATCCATGGAACGTTTTTCCTGATATGTTTTAGTTGGATGTTGGTTTGATATCAGTGAATCAGGTCTGGGATAATCAGGGATGCTGATGGATGTGTGGATGACTGAATGTCCAGTAATAATTACACTGGACAGTAAAAACAGCCGTCCCATCAGGCTCTGCACAGCGGGAATGTTGCTGTTCACATTCCATGCTGTACACACAATGGTGACGGGCACCAGAGAGAAAATAAATGTTTTCATGTTTAATGTAACAGGAGCTCATTCAAATACTGAGGTGCTAAACCATTCAGGGCTTTATAAGTAATAAGCAATATTTTAAAATCTATACGATGTTTGATAGGGAGCCAGTGCAGTGTGGACAGGACCGGGCTAATATGGTCATACTTCCTGGTTCTAGTAAGAACTCTTGCTGCTGCATTTTGGACTAGCTGTAGTTTGTTTACTAAGCGTGCAGAACAACCACCCAATAAAGCATTACAATAATCTAACCTTGAGGTCATAAATGCATGGATTAACATTTCTGCATTTGACATTGAGAGCATAGGCCGTAATTTAGATATATTTTTGAGATGGAAAAATGCAGTTTTACAAATGCTAGAAACGTGCTTTTTAAGGAAAGATTGCTATCGAATAGCACACCTAGGTTCCTAACTGATGACGAAGAATTGACAGAGCAACCATCAAGTCTTAGACAGTGTTCTAGTTTATTATAAGCAGAGTTTTTAGGTCCTATGATTAACACCTCTGTTTTTTCTGAATTTAGCAGTAAGAAATTACTTGTCATCCAATTTTTTATATCGACTATGCATTCCATTCGTTTTTCAAATTGGTGTGTTTCACCGGGCCGCGAGGAAATATAGAGCCGAGTATCATCAGCATAACAGTGAAAGCTAACACCATGTTTCCTGATGATATCTCCCAAGGGTAACATATAAAGCGTGAAGAGTAGCGGCCCTAGTACTGAGCCTTGAGGTACTCCATACTGCACTTGTGATCGATATGATACATCTTCATTCACTGCTACGAACTGATGGCGGTCATATAAGTATGATTTAAAGCATGCTAATGCACTTCCACTGATGCCAACAAAGTGTTCAAGTGTATGCAAAAGAATGTTGTGGTCAATTGTGTCAAACGCAGCACTAAGATCCAATAAAACTAATAGAGAGGTACACCCACGATCAGATGATAAGAGCAGATCATTTGTAACTTTAAGGAGAGCAGTCTCGGTGGACTGGAAATCCTCACATATACCATTTTTCTTTAAGAAGGAACATAATTAGAATATAAAGAGGCACTTAAAAATATCTGAATCTCAAAATACCAAAGTAAGAAGCATTTACTATCAAGAAAACACAAACATTGTGCTTTACTCATTAGAAACTTCCTCAATTTGAACTGTATCTGAAATTGACACACACATAAAGAAATATACAGCATACAGTATGTTCTCATAACACTGAGAGAAAACATCCTTATTCTCAAAACATCCTTATGATGTTATTGTTTTAAGAAATGTTTTTGTAACCTTTAAATAACGTTCTAATCACCACAAGAAAACAAGAAATTTCAAATGTTGAGAATATTAAAAATAAACGATAAAATAACATCATATTTTGGGTGAAAATAAAGTTAGTAAAATGCTGAAGAAGCATACTTGTAACTTTAAATATGGTTCTAATAAAAATAAAATCTGATCTGTTTATGAATTTTTCGAAAGGGTTTTGGATGAATAGAGCCAAGAAGAGACTTGATTTGATGAAAAATATGTTAATTTGTGTTTATTTGTAGTGCTTTGATACATATTGTGTCAAAGAAATATATTTATATGGCAGAAATTTACATTTCTAAGATAACCATGCAGTTAGTTAACGTTAATCTGATTGTTAATCTGAAACACGTTAAATCAATATTTACATGTTGTGATAATAATAATAATATAAGGAAACTTTTTTTTTTCAGTTTTGTCTGTTGTTTTCGAGTTGGCATCATTTTAAGTCCTCACAAGGGTTGGTCTTATCTGAAATGAGATCGTTCTCTGATAAATCTAAAAATAAACATCTTAGAATGGTCTTAAGTGCAATTCATCTTGATTTACCAAGCCTAATATCTCATATTTCTCGTTTTAGGCGTTTCATTGGATTGAACCCTAAGAGAGGAACAAAGGACATTCAGGTGAAGGAGATCGCCAAGAAAACAGGGAAACTAAAAAAATGAATACCTTCACAAAAAAAAAAATAATAATAATAATTTTTGGACTTTGAGCGGGGCTTTGTTTAGTAATGCAAAGTCAGAGCATTGTGTTCTGCTACTATACAGACGTTCATATGAAGTCACAGCATTCTGTTCTCAATCCAGATGTTCAGTCAGCACAGTGTTCTGCAAATTAATGTTTATGTGAAATCACAGCACTTTGTTCTGCAACTGCATCTTTCTGTAAACTTTCTGCATTCTGTTCTGTAACCACATCCTCGTCTGAAATCAGAGCGTTGTGTCCCGTTCAACTGCAATGGTGCATTCCAGGTATAATTGGCTTTAATGTTTCAAAAACATCTATTTTCTGTGGTTTTCATTTTAGAATGTACATTTTAAAAACATAAAAATCACATTCTACTGTATTTTAATACATTTTACAGTAATAGCGTTTATGAGATTACAGTAGATATAATAAAACAGTATAATAGCAACCAAAAACCTACAGTGTTATACTGTACATTTTATATTTTTTTACAGCACAGTACTGTAATATTTTTTACGGTAATAAACTGCTGTTGCATATTACTGTAGAATCACAGCATTATGCAGTGAAATCTAGTTGCCAGTTGTTTACTGTTTTTTTTTTACAGTGAATCCACAAAATGCATTGATTAATATTTAAGAAAAAAAAAACTGAAAGGAAGGGGTTTACTACTTATTATCAACCATGAAAAACTCCTTGCTTTTTGATGAAAGATTCTGAAGAGTAACTGTTGAATCCATCACTATAACACCATGAGCAGCATAGAGTCAGTTTGATATAATGTTGAGATAACCGCACAGTAATGAAGTCATTTAAAGCACCGCAGAAACACTAAATCACTCGGGATTCAGATTGCAGCCATCATGTGCCAGTCATTTTCCAGACGGCTCCTGATGCACAAGCCACACTCATTTGCTGTTGTTTGTGTTCCCTGTATTTTTCCACAGAGCAGCGGAGACTTCACACACCGTCCACCCACAGTGATGTCAAAAACAACTTCTGGCTCGCAGGCCGAGATATTCACTGCTTTATTTCCAACGTATCAATCCACACTGCCCTGAATCAACAGCGGCGAGAATCAGAGCCTGATGCAAACCCACAGATCAGACGTGAGACTGAGGGACGTTTTCATTTTAAAAAACTCATGCAATATTTTTTTTACAATTCTTTCTTCATTTTTTTTTCCTATTGAAATATGCAGCTAATTAGATGCACAGTCAAAAAAGTCATTTTGCAGGGCCAGAAATTATGTTTCTGCATTTGACAAAAATCTACCGTAAAAAAAAAAAAAAAAAAAAAAAAGTTCAATCAGTGCCTTGTGCTTTGAAAAGGGTTTCTTAGTTTCTTTCTTCTGTTGTGCACAAAAGAAGATATGCTGAAGTCGCTGGTCATCATTGTCTTCAAAATATTTCCTTTCGTGCACAACAGAAGAAAGAAAACAAAAAGTTGTTTGGAACAACTTGAGGGTGAGTAAATGATGACAGAATTATTATTTTTGAGTGAACTATCCCTTTAAATATAAGGATGTCAGACTGACTTTAACTGAATTTAGTCGAACCTCATTTGATTAAAAAAATTAAGGGGTTAAATTATTTAATTTGAATAGTTAAAGTAATGGAAAAACATACAGTATGACTTAAATCATATCATTTTTACAGTGTGTTCAGAGCTAGACACGTCTCCTAAATGTCCAGCCATAGCACACTTGGGTTATATTTGTTTCACCATCAGAGCTATTTTTGTACTAATTATGTTTATGCATCTACAAATGTGCAATGCAAGCATTATGATGTTCCCAAAGGTTTAATTCGTCTTGTTTTGTCACACACTTCCCGTTTAGAGTCAGATTGTGTTTTTCGTGTTTCATGGAGACGATCTGTATAAATAATCTCATGTATGTAGGATGAGCAGCTGCATGTGTTTTTCTCTTGTCTTCCTTCATGTCTTCTCTCATGTTATTGTGGCAGATGAAGAACGAAGGGTTCAGAAAACACCTACGCCGTAGACCCCCAGTGTGCCACTATTTTGGGCTATTTTGCAAGCAAAATGTATACACAGGTGCAACACAGAAAATACATTTTATACAAATCTGGACTGCTTGTTAAATGCTGAACAACCACCTGTTTTCTGTCACATACACTTTTCTATCAGATTATCACATTCACTCTATCTAATATCATCACTTGTTTAACAAGATTCAAAACCATCAGAACTTTGTTACAAACCTTATGAAAGCAAGTGTAGTTAATAGTTGAGATGAACAGGAAAAAAATACTCTACACTGCCATCTAGTAGAGATTTTAGGATATAAATTCATTTATCTGTCGTTTAAATTATCCAAAAAGTATTTTTTTTCGCTTCATTCACATGTATAATAATACGCCATGCATTTGTTAAGATGTATCTTTTTATTTTACTAATTATTTTAACCTAATCAATAAAACTACCTCAACCAGCCCCACCAAAGGTTTTGCTGGAGACCTGCACCAGCCCAAAAATCAGTTCTAACAATGTTTTGCATCAAGATATTTTAAAAATGTTTTAAAATAAAAAAATAAATCTTGTTAATGGAACATTCCATTTGATCATTTGACAAACATTATTTTTGTTTTGAATGTTCTCTGAACGTTCTAAAACAAGAAGTAACAATTTAAAAACGTTAGAAGAACGTCCAGATAAACGTTTCAGAGAAAAACGTTCCATGATAAATAATGTTTTTGTGCTAACATTTTGAGAACATGATTAAAAAACGGATTCCTTTGAACGAATGTTCTATTAACGTTACTGGAATAATATTTGTTGATCATTTAGAACGTTTGCTGAAGTTCTGAGAACGTGATCGAAGCTCAGCAGCAAACCAAAACCACAGCAGCTGTATTAAAACCAGTCACCGATAGAGGGCGACACTTCCCACAATAATACTTGAAGAACAGGACGAGTTTTATTTTATTATGTTCTCTTTTTTATTAACATTTTGCAGGTAACATTTGATATCAGATTTTAAAAACGATTATTGAGTCGTCTGTAAATAGAGATTCGAAGTTTAGATCATTTTTTCCCTATCCACCAACTTGAGTCAAAACGAAATGTATTTATTTATTTAATGTTTTCTTTGTTTATATTACTCACTGTAAAATCGGCATATTGTTCATCATTAAATAAATAAATTAAAATAAATATAAAAACACAGAAGGACAATAAATCAGGGATTTTATTTTACTTGGCAACGCTTGACCAATCAGAATTTAAAATTAGCATTACTCAGGTATCAAAAATATATTTCATAGAGGTTTCAGAGGGTGATTTCCATTTGTATTCAAGCTCTTGCTTTTGACCGAAGGATTCGTAACCGTGTGCGCATGCGCGTTCTCGTCACTGACGCTTGCACGGGGACGCGGCGCGGCAGCAGCAGAGGAATCCATAGCAACGGCGGATAAACATGAGTTACTACAGCAGGTAAGCCACCGATGGAAACACAGTTCTTAGAAATGATCAAAAAGCGACGTGCGTTTGGGGAGTGCGGTGTGCGCGTGCATGTGTGTATCTTTCCTAACTTTGCTTTGTTTTTTTTTCGGTGGGTCCTGTTGCGTTCCGGGCGTGCTGTAACACTCGAAACACACACACAGATCCCCGTCAGACAGCTGAATTAAGACCAGAAGAGCGGGCAAAAAAAAGATTCGCGGTGATGTAATTCGTACGTAATGACTGCGTGTGCGTGACGTCATAGCGTAGCCGCAGAAAACTGGACTTTTACAAATATTTTCAGTTTACAGTCACATCCATTTGACATTGTTTTCATAACAAGCCCCCGTTCTAATTGTTGCAATGCCACAATAATAATTGATTGTTTTAATTGTGAAATATTTCTGCATTAATCAGGCATTTGTGGTAGCTACTTCTTGTACATTTTCACTGATTTAAAAACAATGATAAAATGTTAGAATAAAATTCATTTTAATCAGCATATTGGCTTTCCTTTTGATTATTTAGGTGAAATCACCAATTCGCATGTTTGTGCAAGTAAAAAATAAATTTCAATGAATAAATAATACTATTAAATAACACTATTAAGCATGAACTGATAATTTAATAGAATCGTAACTTATTTATATTACATTTAAAAATTATTGCTTAAATATGTGTTATTTTAAGATGATAATGTATTATTTCTAAGAGTGCATTTATTTTGTTATAATAAAAAAATTCTCTACAACTTAAAAAAAAAAACATTTGTGTGTGTGTGTGTGTGTGTGTGTTCTGCTGTTAATAATGTTCATATGGAGTGAGTAATTAGAGACAATCTCTCTTTGCATTGCTTCATTGGAGTGGGCGATCATTGCACAACGTTTTTCCTGTTTCTATGGTTACAGTGACTTCTGTAATTGGTGCATTTGCTTTAAGATTAGAGGAATAGTTCATCCAAAATTGAAACATTTGCTAAAAATGTACTCATCCTCATGCCATCAAAGATTAGGGTGAGTTTGTTTCTTCCTCAGATTTGTAGATCATCAGCATCAGTGTCTCATCAGTGGATGCTCTGCAGTGGATGGGTGCCGTCAGAATGAGAGCCGATAAAAACATCAGGAGTCCATCAGTTAATGTCCTGAGAAGAGAAAAGCTGTGTTTGTAAGAAATTAATCCTTAACCTGATTTTTTATTTTATTTTATGGATTATGGATTTAGCCAGAAGTGTTAGTTTAAAGTTAAAACGTCTTAATGATGGATTTGTTTCAAACATGAATCTTTTGTCTTCTCCAGATGCTCACTGATGGACTGGAGTGCTGTGGATTATTGTGGTGTTTTTATCAACTTTCATTCTGACGGCACCCATTCACTGCAGAGACACTGATGCAATGCTACATTTCTCCAAACCTGATTGCTGTTGAATAAGTATTTTAAAAATGAAGTGAACCTAAAGCGTTTATCATCATAGAACCTCAAAGCTCAAGGTAGATCTGTCTTGAATGCTTTAATTTTAGGAAAAAAGAACAGGATTTTACTTCTGGACCCTGACTGTTGTGGTCTATTATAACCATCAGCACAGAGACACAAAACGCATTAGGCTTGCTGTGTATTAGCATGCATGTTAGCGTGTTTACTTGTCTATTTGCACGTGTGTCTCCTAGATCTCTTTTGATGAATGCAGCTGGCCTGGCTTCACCAATCGCAGCGTGCATTTTCAAGGAGTTCATTCACAAAGCCTGAAAACGGTCCATCCACTCGCAGACCTGAGTCTGACTTTCTAAACTTTCCTTCTTGTTAAAATAAAAGTTCAGTACTTCCTCAAAACTTCCTCCTCGGTGCATAAAATCTTGTTTACACTGACATGTTACACATTTATTATTCACAATATGGAAAGAGGAAATGAGTCATAGCTCGGAGCATGACTCAAACATTCCATTGATGGGCTTGATTTATTTATTTTTGTTATTTTTATTCATTCCTCATCTCCCACATGTGTGTTTTAGCAAGACGTCTGAACCCTGCCAAAGAGTTTACATTATTCTTGTCACCAATGTCAAGATCACCAAAAACTGATAAAAACAAAAACAAAACTCAAGTTCACTGAATACAGCGGTTCAGTAAGAATAAGAAACTTATTATAAGAAAAAGGACAAATATCTACAGTAGAAAAACTACAAAAAATGCATTGTAAAAAGTAAACAAACATATAAAAACACTGCATATTCTTCACTGTGTAAATTAAATATATATTTCTTCTTATTAAAGTTACAAAATGGCTCACATGGTGAAATTTGTTTTTTAAATTTTGCACTGAGAATTTTGCACTCATCAGTTTTGATCAACAGGTCATTTGCATTTATGCAAAAAGAAGACAAATGCACTTTTAGGCCAAAACAAATGCAGTCTGCTTAAATGCATTAGAAGTTTAACGCTAGCAGGAACAAGAAACGAATCGTTCAGAAATCTGAGCGTGTTGTTTCGAGAAACAATAAAATATTAGTTGAGCCAAAGCGAGGAAAACTGAGAAAACCTGTGAATGTTACTATGTCTACATGCATAGATGTCCCAAATAACAGTTCAGAGAAGGTTAGGACAGTTAAAGATTGATTGAGGAATACTATAAAACCAAATTACAGTTAAAAAGTTTTAGATCATGCTCTATTGCAAATGTCAAACATGCATTAATGCAGTCGTAGGCTGGTGTGTTTCATGTGAGAAGCGTTCACACTTCAGAGTGACACCAAACGCTCGACAGCGTCACCATCATCAAAGGGCGTCTCTGGGGTGTTGTTGCCATAGTAACCATCAGCCGCCCTGAGGCTCACCTGTGGCTGTCATGAGTGTGTTCCCTCATGATCTGCACAGGTAGAGAAACCCAGACACACACACTCACTCACTCACACACACACTCGACATGGAGATGGTGAAGAGCTCTTCTCAGACCGCTTACAGCCGCTGGTCATACAGGTACACACACACACACACACACACACACACACACACACACACGAGATGGCTTCGTACTCAAAGCTTGTGTTTTATATAGCGGTGTGTGGGGTTTGTTCACTCTTGTGTGTTTGCACGCATTCATTTAATTTCCTGAAAGACGCTGCTGTTGTTTCCCAATGTGGACATTACTTCCTCTATAATGAACGAAAGAACGTAGTGAATCAGAATAAATGATCGGATCAACGGATGCAGGGTTTAGTGACATTTATTGACATCATAAACATTGACGGGAAAACACGTTTAAAAAATATTACATGATAGTTGGATGGAAGGATGGATGATGGATGGAAGGATGGATGATGGATGGATGATGGATGATGAATGGATGATGGATGGATGATGAATGGATGGAAGATGGATGGATGGATGATAAATGGATGGATGGATGATGGATGGATGATAGATGGATGAATGGATTATGGATGGATGATTGATGGATGATAGATGGATGGATGATGGATGGAATGGATTATGGATGGATGATTGATGGATGATAGATGGATGGATGATGGATGGATGAATGGATTATGGATGGATGGATTATGGATGGATGATTGATGGATGATAGATGGATGAATGGATTATGGATGGATGATAGATGGATGGATTATGGATGGATGAATGGATTATGGATGGATGGATTATGGATGGATGATTGATGGATGATAGATGGATGAATGGATTATGGATGGATGAATGGATTATGGATGGATGATTGATGGATGATAGATGGATGGATGATGGATGGATGGATGATTGATGGATGAATGGATTATGGATGGATGGATTATGGATGGATGATAGATGGATGGATGGATTATGGATGGATGATTGATGGATGATAGATGGATGGATGGATTATGGATGGATGAATGGATTATGGATGGATGGATTATGGATGGATGATTGATGGATGATGGATGGATGGATGATGGATGGATGATTGATGGATGAATGGATTATGGATGGATGGATTATGGATGGATGATAGATGGATGATAGATGGATGGATGATAGATGGATGAATGGATTATGGATGGATGGATGGATGATTGATGGATGATAGATGGATGGATGGATTATGGATGGATGATTGATGGATGATAGATGGATGGATGATAGATGGATGAATGGATTATGGATGGATGGATGGATGATTGATGGATGATAGATGGATGGATGATGGATGGATGGATGATGGATGGATGATTGATGGATGATAGATGGATGGATGGATGATCGATGGATGGGTGGATGAATGGATGATGGATGGATGGATGATGGATGGATGGATGATTGATGGATGATAGATGGATGGATGGATGATGGATGGATGGATGATGGATGGATGATTGATGGATGATCGATGGATGGAAGGATGGATGGATGGATGGGTGGATGAATGGATGATGGATGGATGGATGATGGATGGATGGATGATAGTTGGATGGATGGATGGATGAATGGATGATAGATGATAGATGAATAGATGGATTGTTGGATGATGGATGGATGATAGATGAATAGATGGATGGATGGATGGATAGATAGTTAGAGTTGGATGGATGGATGTATAGATGGATATATTGATGGATGCATGGATAGATAGATAGAAAGATGAAAAGAGAGAACACATTCCTCACACAACACTGCATATTTACTGCTTAATTTCATCCATTTGATCTTTCTTTCTTTTTTCTTCCTGGATAGATGTAGACAGATACAATATATTGAAGGATAGATGGATGGAGTGTGTGAGATGATGCTCAGGTTTGTGTTGGTTGATGTGTTGCTCCTCTGAGATCTTCAGATCCACTGAGAGCCGAAGTTTCCGCTCAGAACATCCTCTCACGGCACTTCTTTCTTTTCTTTCTTTCTTTCTTTCTTTCTTGAGAGCATCTACCAGAGAGTGTGTGTGTGTGTGTGTGTGGGGGGGGATTTGTTCCCTCCAGTCATCATGGTGATGCTGGTAACCGTGGTGACACAGGTATCACATCAGACAGCTTGTGTGTCACTTTACCTCCGTCAGCACGAAACATTCCTTCAGGTGTGTGTTCCTCATCTTCATCATCACTGACTCTTCCTCTCTTGTGTTTCTCTCCTCCGCATCCGTCTGCCATCGCCATGGAAACAAAGGCCCTCCAGTTCCTCCAGCTTCGGGTCCATCATCACGACCAGGTACAACAAACTCTCTGCTCCACACTCTAATGTTTCTCCGGTCTCTGCGGTGTGGGTGTGTGTTTCTAGACCCGCAGTCATGTGTAGATGTGTGTACGTGAGGATGTTTGTGAGACATTGATTTCCTCTGGTTTGTCTGCCTAGCAACACAGTGACTGATGGATGAGTGATGCCGGTGAAATCACTCACAGTGCATCCTTCATCTGTTCAGTCTCTCAACATGTCAAATGATGTGTTTCAGATTCAGCCATTAGTGAAAATTATGAACTTATCTACTGAATGAAATGATGTAGGTGTGTGTGTGTGTGTGTGTGTGTTTATTGTTGTTTGTTGTGTTTCAGCACACTGGAGGATGACAGTCTGAACCTCAGACAGCAGAAACTGGAGAAACAGGTGAGACACATTTACACGACAAAACCATCCTGAACACAAATACTGACATCAAAACACAAAACACATCGAAACAATAACATGCATCAAAACACACACAAAAAAAACAACAACAAAATAGCACAATACATAGTAATGCATTTCAAATACATATCACAATGTGCATCAAAACACAATAACACAATAATACGCTTTAATGCATAATAACATGCTTCAAAACACAATACACAATAATAAATACCAAAAAAAAAACTTTTACAGTAAAACAGCAATACACAAAAATGCATCATAACGATGCATATTAATACAAAACACAATAACATGCTTCAAAACACAATAAATACAGTACACAAAAACACACAATTGGCAATAATATGCATGAAAACACATAACACACTTTAAAACACAGTAACACAAAATAACATGTTTCAAACACAATAAAGCACAGAAGTAATAAATAAATCATAATACGACAACAAATATCGAATCACCAAAATACACACAATAACATGCGTCATAAAACACAAAAGCGCGCATCCAAACACAATACAGAATAACACACAATAAATCACATGAAAGCACTGTCTAGGTGTTACTTCCGCTGTGAAATGATTGGCTGGTTTTGTTTCCTGTGACTCCGCCCCTCGGCTCTGTCTGTCATAAGTGAAACCTTTCTTCGCTCAAACTCTCATTGTGTCATCAGCCTCTCATTTCTCTTCCTGTCTGTCGTCTGCTGATATTTCACACCACTTCTTTCTCACACACACACTCACACTCACACACACACACACACACACTCTGTTGGGTTCTGCTGTTGTAAGGATGATTCTAGCGACTGTGCGTCAACTTCTTTCTGTGAGTGTTACACTTATTGTAAGGTTTGTGTGTGTTTTCTGCTCATCCTCCTGACGCTTGACTGTTATCGTTCACTTCCTGTGCCGTACTGAGCTCTCGCTGTTCTTTATCTCAGATGTAGAAGGTTATCTTTGTATTACAATAGCTGCCAAATATTGGCATGCTCCTGCTTACGCTTTCGTATGACAGTTTTTCACATTTTATAATCATCAAAATAATGAAAAAACACAAATGGAAGTAAGATATCGTAGCTTAAATTGCTAATATTGTACAATAGAAAAGTGTTATTTTAGTACTATTTATGCAGTAATATGTATTAATGTTTTAGCTTTTATTTGAATGTTGTTATTATTCTTTTTATGTTTCGCTTTAATTTATTTTGCTTTCAGTTTTAGTAATTTTTTACTTTTTTTTATTTCAGCGAGTTGACAGGATATTATTTGAAGTTTTTTTTATATAATTTTATTTTAGAGTGCATTTAATTAATTTTATTTTAGAGTACATTTATTTTATTTATTTGGTTTTATTTCAATAAAAATAAACATAAACCACATTTTTTTTTAATAGTTTAAGTTGACAATATTAACACTCTGAAAAATTTTCTTTTTTAAGTTTATGTAAATAATATTTATATTTTACTTCAGCTTCATTTTCAATTAGTGACAAATTATATTTAATATTTATTTTTAAGAATAACAACATTATTATTTTTCATTATATATTTTATTGTATATTACTTTTAGTTTTTGTTTTTCAAGACTATATACGTTTTTATATTTAATATTTAGATTTATTATATATTTAGATGGATATATAATTCTCTCAATGCATCTCATGATCTGATTGCATGTTCTCTATAAAGCCACATTAACCCATTAACTCCCTTCTTTTATATTTGCTCTAATGGTCTGATCCTCTGTTAAATGCACTGCATGCATCTAGTAAACGCTGAATAATCAACAGTGTGTTAATGGTGTTGTGTCTGTAGAGGGCGCTCCTGGAGCAGAAGCAGCGGCGAAAGCGTCAGGAACCGCTGATGGTCCAGCCGAACTCAGAGGGACGTCCCCGGCGCTCGCGTCCCCGCCGAAGTGAAGAACAAGCCCCGCTCGTGGAGACACACCTCAGCACCGCCAGCGACATCATCCTGGACGGTGAGGCTTTATTAAAGAGATACTTCACTTAAAAAAAGATTCGTTTATCCTCGGGCCATCTGAGATGCACATGACTCTTCTCTCCTTCAGTACAAACGTAAACAACCGTGGTCCTTTGTGATCGAATCAAAGACACAGAATTAATATCCGTCTTAATATCAAGGTCTTATGAAGCGAAATCATCAGTCTGTGCAAGAAACTGAATTTTATTTACATACATTATTTACAGACAGTCAGGAAAACGATCCGGAGTGATGCTCGGTTCACGAACAAATGATTCCTTTGAACCGGTTCTTTTGTGGCGAACAAGGGAACCTAAAATTAGACTGAAGCGTCTGAAACCGTTTGCGGCTGGAGCAAGTTACTCAATCAGAACTCCCTTTCAGACGCCTGACCCTCTTACTCAAAATGAGTTCAAATAGAGGTGAATCTGATCTTGTGATGAGTGAATCATTCGGCGCTTCACTTGCTGCAACAGTCACTGAACTGAGGAAACCCAAGAGCAATAAGCTTGAATGAAGAGGCCGAATTAAAGTTTTTATCGTTTCTCATTAATTATGTAAAAAGATGAGCTGATGGAGACTAGTCCATTCACTTTATATGCTTTAGATACATAAACATCAAGTTAATCAACATCAACAAGACACGTTTCACACCAATATCGGGTGCTTTTATAAAATAATCGCGTATATGTATATTGAAACTCTTCACTGAAACGAACCAGCTCATGGGAAAAGATTTGAATTTCCGTGTTTGCCTGGATTACAGGTAATAATATTGTAAGAGATGTGTGTGTGTGTGTGTGTGTGTCAGGCATCGACGGCCCCGCGGCTCTGCTGGGGTCAGAAGCTCCAGATCTGTGCTGTAAGATCCAGGTTCAGTCGGTCAGTCGACCGCAGCAGACCTCACTGCCCTCCGCAGAAGAACCAGACACACACACACTGCTGGAGAGACGCGGTAAGACACACACACACACACACACACACACACTGTAGAACTATACAGAGTTTATTAATATAAGTCATATCTCCGAATAAATGCTGGGGACATTTAAAAAATGTCAAGAATAGCACACACAGTCTGAGTGTGTGTGTGTGTCTGTAAGTGAGTGTGTCTGCGTCTGTGTCTCTGTGTGTGTGTGTGTGTGTGTGTGTGTCTCAGGGGTGTGTGTGTAAATGGCAGTCCTCGTCTGTTGTTTCTCATCTCATCTCTTTAAACTCTGTTTCTCTCAGGACTGTCTGGCAGCATGAACTACGACGAGGCCAGTGAGGATGAGGATGAAGATGATGAGGATGAAGATGAAGAGCCGAACACAGAGAGCAATCGTCCTGCGTCGGCCTCCAGCACCAAATCCACCACGGTCAGACACACACACACACACACACACACACACACACACACACTGCTCCATGAGAATATACTACAGTGTGTCCTACAGCAAACTCTTTCTGTCTTATTGTATAACTGTCATCTTACAAATATAGTGTATTATATATTATAGTAACTATAACAGGCGTAACATTTGAGTGTATTATATTCAACTGCAATGATTCAGTAATTACAGAAGCTTTAAATATAAATATAAATATTACAAAAACATACAGTATAGAAAATGTAGGTAAATATATAAAATAAATTGATTAAAATAAATACATTATGATAAAGTAGCTTAAAATAAATAAATAATCAAAGTAGATTAAAAATAAACAAATAATGAAAAATATCAAAATAATAAAATATTAAAAGTTAAAAGATATTACAAATAAAAATGATTTTAGATTAAGAAATATATACAGTTAAATTAATTGATTAGTAAATTATACAAATTTGGTTAAAATAATAAAACATATACAAAAATATTTGAAAACAATTGAAATCAATAATAAATAAAAAATATAATAATATACTATTAAATTATCTCTTTTTTGAAAAATATAAATTAATTTAAGCAATAAAAAAGAGATTAAGATAAATTAATAAAAATTTTAATTTGGAATAAATTGAATAATAATGGCGGATCAAATCAATTTTGCTTTGTCCTGTTGTGTAACACTGCCTCCAGGTTTAATCTTGTGCCATAAACTGCTCTGCTTTGGAAGTTGCAGTGGCCTAAAATCAGAAGAGATCGTTCATTAAACTCTGAACATTGAACTGGGATACAGAAAAGTGTTTCATCCAGTTCGTGAACCTTCCTCATGCTCGCAGAGACAGAGATGAAAATCACGTTAAATGTGTGTGTCCCGTCAGGAGTGTGTCCCGCTGGGCTCCCCGTCGCCCGAGGGCTCCTCCATAGAGGTGGATAATCTGGAGGAGTTTGTGCTCCGTCCGGCTCCGAGGGGGGTCACCGTCAAGTGTCGCATCTCACGGGACAAGAAGGGCATGGACCGCGGTCTCTATCCCACGTACTTCATGCACCTGGAGAGAGAAGACGGCAAGAAGGTGTGATCTGATCCTTCACAATCACTTCTGCTCACGGTTAAACCTCTCTCGCTCACTCCCTCTCTCTCTCTCTCTCTCAGGTGTTCTTACTGGCCGGACGCAAGAGGAAAAAGAGCAAAACCTCCAACTATCTGATCTCTGTGGACGCCACAGATCTGTCCCGAGAGGCGGAGAGCTTCATAGGAAAACTGAGGTTGTGCTCTCTTGTGTGTTTCGTCTCATCTCGACTCGGGAAACGATCGGATCATATTTAACACTCATCTGTTTATTTTAGTGTAAACTGTTGTAAATTGGAAGCACATGAGCATGACACTTTATAACAGGGACTGTTGGGGGCAGTGAAAAAAAAAAATATATATAAAAAAATATATATTTATTTAAATAAAAATAAAAAAATCTAAATTAGATTAAGATACATAAATAAAATATAATAATTAAAAATGTAAAAATAATTTTATTAAAATTGAGCATGAGTGTTGGGGAGCCGTGAACAAGTTGGGAATAAAAACAGTAAAAAAAAAAAAAAAGATAATTATTTACATTAAAAAAAATCGAAATTAGATTAAGATACATAAATAAAAATAGTTGAAAATAATTAAAAATTGTAAAAATAAATAATAATATTATTAAAATTGAGCATGAATGTTGGGGGGCCGTGAAAAAGTAAAAAGTATATACAAAAATATAAATATATAAATAAATAAATTTTTTAATTAGATTAAAATACATGAATAAAAATAGTTATAAATAATTAAAATGTTATAAATTAATTTTTTTAATTAATTAATATTCTAAATTGTAGTATTAGAAAAGAATTCTGTAAAAATATTTTTAATTAAATAAAAATAAAAATTTAACAAATAATACAAATAATACAAAATGTTAAAGTAAATGATAAAAAAAAACTTTTAAATAAAAAGCTAATAAATTTTGAAAGATAGATTTCAATAAATAATAATAAATAGGTTGAAATAAAAATGTCAGTAATACAGCTAAGTATAAAATCGGTAGGAATTTCATATAAAAGTTTTAAATAACATTTCTAATATGATTTTTTTCACAGTATAAATTATGAAAATACACAGGTGCCTTTTTATTTTTTAGGATGGCATCTAAAACATTGTGCATATATTTTTTACTGAGTAATTAATGTGTTTTATTAAAAACACAGGCTTCAGGTTTGTGCTGTTAACCCTTCGCTGCCCAGCTCCTCACATGTTGATTGAGCAGATGTTGTGCCTCAGATGCTGTCCGTAGATCCTGAGCTGATGGTGTTCGGTGTTCCCCGCAGGTCGAATCTGATGGGAACCAAGTTTACGGTGTACGATAACGGCACGAACCCCTCGAAAACCCCCGGAGCGCTGCTGGAGGAGACCAACACTCGGCAGGAGCTCGCCACCATCTGCTACGTCAGTGTCTCTGTTCCTCTCTGTTTCTGACTGGTTCGTCCTCTTCTTATTATCGTGTGTGTGTGTGTTTAGGAGACCAATGTTCTGGGCTTCAAAGGGCCACGGAAGATGACCGTCATCATTCCTGGGATGAACATGAACTTCGAGCGTGTTCCGGTTCGTCCGGCGTGTGTGAGTGTCTCGGCTCGCAGCTGTCAATCAAATCATCACCATGAGCGCAGCAGCTGATGTGTGTGTGTGTGTGTGTGTGTGTTTCAGGAGCAGGAGTCTCTGCTGAGTAAATGGCAGAATCTCTCGCTGGAGAATCTGATCGAGCTGCACAATAAAGCGCCGGTGTGGAACGACGACACACAGTCTTACGTGCTCAACTTCCACGGCAGGGTCACGCAGGCCTCCGTCAAGAACTTCCAGATCGTGCACGAGAACGACCGTAAGTCACCTCACATCTGTCACACATCAACACACATATACATATATACATACACACATTCATATATATATATACACTATAAGTCGCACCTAAGTATAAGTCTAGGAACTGAGCAGCATTAGAGCGCCCTCTGGCGGCTGGAGACGGTAATGTTTTCTCTTAGTTCATTTCTCTCGGTTCATGTCAAATTAATTTTGATAAATAAGTTGCACCTGACTATAAGTCGCAGGACCAGCCAAACTATGAAAAAAAGTGCGACTTATGTCCGGAAAATACGGTAATTATATATGTGTGTGTGTATTCTTTATGATAAATATTTGGGTATCATATTCAAAATATAGATTTAGCTTTTTATATTTTTTATGTTTATTTTAAATTTAGTTGAAGTGTTAGTAATTTTTAATTTATTGTAGTTATTTTTTATTTTATTTTTTAAATGTATACAATTTGTATTACTTTTTATTTTCTATTTTGTATTACATATAGATAATATTTTGAATTTGTTATTTTTTTTTATGTTAGTCATTTTGAAGTTGTTGTAGTCATTTTTTAATTTCCTTATATTTCAGTTTTAGTTTGTTATTTTCATAAATCACATTAAACTAAATGAAAATGAGAAATATTGCATCATTGAATATTTTATTTTCTATTTTAATTTTTATTGTCATATATTCTTTATTTATTATTTTAGTTGAAATATCTGTAATTTTAAAGTTGTATTAGAAATGTTTATTTTTTATATACGTCTTATTTATAGTATAGTTATAGTTATTTTTGAACACATAATCTAAATTAAAATGAGAAATGTTGGTAATAAGATGAAATAAAATTAATTAATAATTTAAAAAAATATGTATTATAAGAAGTTTGTACCAAATTACATTTAAAAAGCAAAAATATTATTTATATATATATATAAATCAAATTAGATCATATATTGCACATATTATTCATGTAATGGACTTTTCCAGGTAGGTTTCTCATGCTCAGTCTCGGGGTGTTGTTGTGATTGTTGTGTTTTCAGCTGAATACATCGTGATGCAGTTTGGTCGTGTGGCGGAGGACATCTTCACTCTGGACTTTAACTACCCCATGTGTGCCCTGCAGGCCTTTGCTATCGGCCTGTCCAGCTTCGACAGCAAACTGGCCTGCGAGTGACCATGTGACACACACACACACACACACACACACACACACACTCAGGACACTAGAGCACGATCCTCCTCACCGTGTCTCCAGTGTGTCCGAGGATTTGTGCTATATCACAATAATCAGAAATAAGGACCAAAGTAATTATTTTTGTAGAGGAAACACATCAAATCATTTAACTTTTTACTACATGAAATAACTGACAAGATGATCCCAAGACTTATTTTCCTTATGTTTCTTTTTCACTGGATTTATGTTTTAATAGACCACTAGAAAAAAAACTGAGGGGTTTATTCTGAAACGCAGAGAGAGAGATTTTATTTAGGCTTTTTGAGATGTTTTCTGTGATGTTTAGTAAGTGTCTGATGGATATGAAGAGTATGATGTCATGGAGAATCTCACACAAACTGTTCAGATTTTTATTGAAACTTGTTTGTATTTTTAGAGTTAACTTTTTCCCTCGCACAATTGTGAGTTTTTATATCACAATTTCAGCATTCATGTTTCTGCAATTATATCGTGCAATTCTGTTTATATCTCACTATTCTCTGTTTACATCACAATTCTTAATATTTTGCACAATGCTGAGTTTATATCTTGAAATTCAGATTATTATTTTTTTTTTATCCAGAGGAGGAAACAAGCTTCCTTAGAGTTCACCACTGAAATTAAAAGAAAAAATAAGAAATTATATTTTGCATTCAGAAAATTTATCGGAAAAATCATGTAATAGAGCAACTGGGAATTACAGTAAATTATATAGATGCATTACGGAAGTGAACGTTTTCATATCTTAAAATATGCTGGTCATCCTAGATGTTTCTTTATGAGATTTTATTTTTTTATTTGGATGATGCTGATGTTCTTTTTTGCATTTTGCATGTTCATGAATATGACATTTTTAGCACTTTTATTTGTCTATTCACTTGTCTTTGCTCACCAAAGCCCCCTGAGGAAACACATTGCATGTTAATCCGGTTCTTACAGCTGCTGCATGGATGGAGAAAGTTGCATTAACACGTGGCTGCAGTGTAAATAGTCACAGAAGAGCGTTTACATCCTGAGAAACTGTAGAGAAAAAGGGGGAGCTCAAGCACCTTTGTTCCTGTTCAGTGTGTTTCCTGTTGATATGATTGATGTGTGTTGATATTCCTCACATGTTGTGAGTGTGTCAGCCAAGAGTGTACTGATATATATACAAAAGCTAAATTATCTAGTTTTTATGTTTGCAAATATTGTATTTTATGATGATACTGTTGGTAGAAATACAGTAATTAAAACTCTTAAATATGCATTACTGTGGATCCTGATCATGTGACACATAGGCTTGAAACTACATGAGGTAGATAGAGCATAGACCAAAAAAAGAAAGGATGTATAGTCTATATATAGACTTTGAAGCTGCACCGAAAATGCAAGCCCATTGGTCCCTATTGAAGTCCATTATATGGAGAAAAATCCTGGAATTTTTTTCTTAAAAATCATAATTTCTTTGTGCATTTTTGTGCAAGATATAAATGTATTTGCTGGCTTCAGTGCACAATGAGAGCACTCAAGGGCTGCGCCCCATCCTTGATCTAAGACATCTGAACCCTTTGGGTTGTCTTCGGCTCCTAGCACGTTTATAAAGTGCATGGATGCGGCTCTCTCTCCTCTCAGGCAGAAGGGAATCCGCATTCTCAATTACCTCGATGACTGGCTAGTTGTAGCTCAGTCAGAAGGGGAGGCATTGAGTTACAGAACCCTGCTCCTCAGCCACTTGGAATTCCTGGGGCTCCGGGTGAATTTTGCCAAGAGTTTGCTGTCTCCCAGCCAATGGATAATGTTTCTGGGAACAGTGCTCGATTCGGTGACAATGATGGCAACGATGGTGAAGGAGCGTGCGGTGGCTCTACAAAATAGGTGATTCTCGCCCCCTAAAAATGTTCCAGAAGCTGCTGGGCCTTATGGCAGGAGCATCGCCAGTGCTGGAGCCCGGGCTGTTACACAAGCGCCCCCTCGAATATTGGCAGCATGATGGTGGCCTCATACATAAATCACCAAGGCGGGCTGTCAACGACTCGACTCTTCAAGCTAACGGGCAAACTGAACAGGGGTTTGGACATGCTGTCAGGATGCAGAGTCTCCTCAGAGAAGTGGAGGCTTCACCCGCAGACAGATATGGGACATCTTTGGCGAGGTGGAAATTGACCTCTGCCACAAGAGACAACTCTCATTGTCCAACATATTTTTCCAAGACCGAGGACGCATTGGCCCAGGACAGGCCCAACCGTCTTCTTTACGCTTTTCCTCTGATTCCTCTGATTCCCCAAGTAATCAGGCGGGTCAGGGATCAGAGATGCAGAGGTCTTTATTGTGGCCCCACTTTGGGAAAACCATCTTTGGATAGCCAACCTGTCACAGATGCTGACTGCGGCCCCATTGTCCGTCCCTCTGAGACGGGATCTCCTTTCTCAAGCGGGTGGGACGATTTGGCACCCACACCCAGAGCTGTGGGCTCTACACCTTTGGCCGCTCAACAGGAACCCACGGGACTCCCTGACCGTGTGCTAGACACTATTTCACAGGCTAGAGCTCCGTCTACAAGACGCCTCTTCACATCCATGTGGTCAGTGTTCTCCGCATGGTGTTCAGACCATGGCGAAAACCTGGCCTCCTGTGACGTATCAGTGATACTGTCCTTCTTACAAGAGCTCTTGGAGAAGGGGCGATCCCCCTCCACGCTCAAGGTCTAATTTTGGGGGATTTACAAGCACTCTCGATAAGCCCTAATTGCCGAGAATTCAGGCCTAACGATTCGAAGCTCATCCTGAAACCAAGGCATGGATATATTCCCAAGATGCTCTCCACACCCTTCAGACCACAAGTGGTAACTCAACTGTGTCCTGTTAGGGCACTGAAAGTCTACATGGATCACTCTGCGCCGATAAGGCGATCAGAAGAGCTCTTTGTATGCTTTTGAAACTGAATCAAAGTGTTGCCGGTCTCAAAGCAGAGTCTTTCTAAGTGGATTGTAGATGCAATTCAGCTAGCCTACTCTTCCTTGAGCCTGCAATGCCCAATTGGAGTGAGAGCCCATTCAACGAGAACAGTCTCTTTTTCCTGGGCATGGTTTAGCAGTGTGACTATCGCAGAAATTTGTGCAGTGGCCGGTTGGAACTTGCGTCCACATTTGCAAGATTTTATAATCTAGTCGTCCCTTCACTTCATGCTAGGGTACTTTCTGTCTGAAGTTCATCTTTTGTTCCTCTTTCTCATACTCTTGGCCATTCTTTGCCCAAGACTCAAACTCTGCTCGTGTGCACTTGGTCCTTTAGGTACCGAGGCGATACAAGCATGGGACGATCAAGCTAGGCCAGAAATAACCTCATTGAGCTTATTCTGCTCCTAGTTGCTATTGTCATACCTTGGTATCATAAATAAAGTATGATTGCATTGATCGTTCCCCTCTTCTTAGCATGGCGTAATTGAATTGGGTTCCCATTGCGTCTTCGATGCAGTACGAGTGAAGTATTGAAAGGGAACGTACTCGGTTACTAACATAACCTTGGTTCCCTGAAATATAGGAATGAGTACCATGTTCAGGGGCGTCGCACCCGTGGGGGATGTGGGTGTTAACACCCACACTTTTCCCGGTGAGAGGGTTCAACACCCACACGTTTTCTGCAGTTTTTCCACAGTTTTGCACAAACGCCTTACTACAGTCGCACCTCCGTTTCTCTGGCCGCTCTGTCTTATGACACCTGCTTTGAGTGTGACTGGCTGATGATTGGCTGTTCTGCCTTAAGTCCCGCCTCTCTTGGGGTGTTATTGGTCAGCTCGTGCTGAGGAGGCGGGAACTTAGGCGGGAAGAGTTTGGGAAGATGTTCTGTTATCGTTTTGTTGACATGTCGAGTGTTTCGGTATTATATTTAGTTTTTTAGACTAATGCTAATTGCTTTTATTGGGATATTGTTCAGCAGGTAGCTTAATTCGGCTATGTAAAGTTATGTGGCCATGCAATGTATAACATAACTGTGATGATGAAGCAGGGAATTGACGAGGAGGGGGACAAACTGTCATTGTTAAGCAGTGTATTTATGGGTTCATTGCCAGGGCAACTAATTTTGATATTTTGAGCATTGTTTGTTGATTAGCTGAATACTTTTGTGGATACTTACTTACCTGTTGTGTCGGATTGTAATGTTACATGCTGAGGAGAAAAAAGTGTGAAATGATGACATTGTTTGCGTACCTGTTGTAGAATTATGAAAGAAAAGTTTATATTATTTTAATGTTTAAAAACAGTAAATTGTTAAATTTTTTATACCACGAGAGAAAAAGCTTTGTGTGGGCGTGTTTTTTTCTCTCCCCTTTTCTGATTTTTTTTTTTAAATGTAGGATAATTTTTTTTTTTCAGCCAAACGCTGCAAGCCGGAAATCCGGCAAGGTCCCGGAGAACTTTAAGCCCTGCATTTTGTACCCCTCTATCATTGTATTCATCTTTTTTTATTGTTTATAAACAAACCACATCCATCCCCCACACTTTTGAAAAGCTTGCTACGCCACTGACCGTGTTCCTTATCGTGCTAAAAGGCTGCACTTCAGTCGAAGTAAACTGAATGCCTGTGGCGAATCGGCCAATTTATAGCCAGAGGCCCCGTCCATTCTGACGGGCTTTGGTGGGCTTCACCTCCATAGGTTCGTGCAGCACCACTGCTGGGCCATTATAATACTGCATGAACCAATGGATGTGCAGTTTAACTGCGTAATTGAATAAGGCTTCAGTTCAGGAAAAAAAGAAGTTTTTCCCATAGCGTCTTAGATGCAGTACTTATGAAAATAAATGAGTGATAGCAGAAATTTCTTAACATATGCTGTAATTTTATGAAGAGATTTCCTAGAGTCAAATCGTATTAGTACACCTTTATTTTTTGTTCATTGATAATCACATTAAATAATTTGTTATATTTATAATGCTTTACCCTATACACTTAAACATTACTTGATTAAATGATCACTTAGCTTGATATACAGTGGCCTTGAAAACACTCAAGTCATGTTGCATTTGAGGATTATCTTGTCACATGCACAAAACACAACATACATAAATGTTGTGTAAGTTGTGGTTTACAATGTTTGTTTATTTGAAAAGAAAATGTTAAGTGAGCTGAACATATCTTCAGTACAGAAATATGGGAACACTTTATCTGGAAATCTACCAGTGTAGGTGCACAGAATCCTGTTTCTAGAAGGGTCGATGAATCTCAGCTCTCCTTCATCAAAGTCCAGCTGCAGTCGGATGATACTTGGCCTCTCAGAGTAACTAATATTGCTGACAGGATCATTTCCTTGCTTGTATGTAGAATTCATGAAACGAAAACACCAAAAATGTTTCTTCGGATACAATATGTAATTTTTTTTGCGGTCTACTTTTTCCGACACCACTCCCAGCGTCCAGTGACTGTTGTTTTTTACCTCCACGTCCCAGCAGTGCACACCTGAGCTGAAGCCCTGTGAGCCCAGCACTCCCACATTCATTCTCTCTGGGTTATCAAACACACTCGTTTTATTTTTCACATACTGAACACTGGTGCAATCCTCTGACACCTGCAGTTTACTGGATGCTGTGTCTGGGTCCAGAGTCACAGGAGCTGTAAAAACACAGATGACCGTAAACTACAGAGCTTTTCATCACTCAACCTTTCTTTGGGTAAAATACATTGGGCATTTTCAATAAATTTAAAAGTTTGTAAAGTTTGCACTGTTTTGTGATGGATGTGCATGAGTCCCTTGTTTGTTCTGAAAAGTTAAACTGAGAACTGTTCTTCAGAAAAATCTTTAAGGTCCTGCAGATTCTTCAGTTTTACATCTTTCAATATTTGAATCCTTCCCAATAGTGACTGTATGAATTTGAGAAACATCTTTTCACACTGAGGACAATTGAGGCACTCAAACACAACTATTACAAATTCAAACATTCACTGATGCTCCAGAAGAAAACACGATGCATTAAGAGCAAAGATGCTGTAAAATGTCTCAGGTTATGAATGTTACCATGGTTCCCTGAGTAGGGAACAAGACACTGTGTCATCTAGGGGGCACCATGGGCAACACCTGTGTCTGAAGCATACATTGAAAAAACACCATCGAGTTGGCCGGTGACAGCCCCTGACGTCACTACTGGCGCAACTATAAATAAGCATCAGGAGAACACATCATTCACTTCTTCGTCTGAAGCTTGTGTCTGAAGCATGGCAGGTAGCTAGAGGACGCAGTGTCTCGTTCCCTACTCAGGGAACCATGGTTACATTCGGAACCTGAGACGTTCCCTTTCAAGGGAATTTCGATATGCGTACTCTAGAGGGCGCTATGGAGAACAGTATACCAGTATATATTCATGCTGATGGGAGTGCAGACCAGAATCATGGCGAGCACCAACTTTTACAATTTTCATGGGAGCTGCCCCTGGGATGTTTAGACGGCTGTCTGTGACAGTACCCCTTTCGGTCAAAGGCCTAAGCTACATACCCACTTATTTCTTAGGGCCTAGGCTTGGAATCAGGAAGGATTCCTTTGAAGGGATATGGCTAAGAACCCAGTATTTATACTAGGTCTTGTCTGTCACACAGGGGCTACCGCTTGCTATCGCATAAGCTTGCTGAAGGAGCGGTCTCAACAGATTCCTAGTAGCAACACCCTGTTTAGTTAGGTATCCTGAGGATACATAAATGGAGTGGTGCCCAAGATGAATGGGGCTTTTACCAACTCAAGAAAGGGTACGAAGCAACTGCACGAATCCCTCACCATATAGGATTTTAGAAAGAATGCACAGCACTACCGCACGAACTTACCACGGTGTGGATTTCAGAAAGTGCGCAAAGGCTATACGTGCATACTAATCATAACATGGATTTTTAAATACTGTTCCAAGGAGGGGCTCTCGTAGCACTCTTATAGAGCAGCTCATAGATGGAATGGTGCATCTTAAACAATATGTTTGAGAGTCATCAACTCGATCTGTGGAAATAATGCTGGAGCGCTCTGGGGAAAAAACAGAGAACTCAGTCTCATATGAGAGGAGAACTCTGAATTCAGAGTAGCACACTCATAGGCGACCCTTCCTGGAAAAGGGGGCTGCTGCTAAACTACCACAAGAATTGCCCAGATAGCCCCTCATGTTGAGGGAAGCGATGCTTGAAGTGTATAAACAAATACATGCTGGCTGAATGGAGCCAAAGGAACCTTGGTCTAACCATTTTGAAAAAAGGAATTAAGCTGAGCACATAACCCTTACCGTACAGGATTTCAGAAAAGTGCGCAAAAGTCTTGCGTGCACACTTACCATTTACATGGATTTTAGAAAGAACACAGAGCTTAGCGTGTGTACTTAAAGGTTCCTAAGCATCGCAGAGGCACTGAACCGCACGGGAGAGGCAAGCTCAAATTTGGCAAACCTCTGGCGAGGGGAGAATCACCTGAGGCAGTATATACAGGAAGACTTCCATAACTACCACCTTCACTTCCCGCTGGATGCGACAGCACAACTAACTCACCCACCCTCCTGCACTGGAGCCCCTCTCGAGGGGTGCCTCCTTTCAGTCCGGACCATCAGTAAGTTGGTTGATGAACATAGAACCAGCCGAAAACATCATAGATCCAGCATAGGAGACTGTTATGTGAGAATTTTCCACCTAACCTCCATCAGGTGGAGAGCTGGTGTGACAGGGGAATTAGGCAGCAGAGGATAAAAGCAGAAGTTAAAAACACCCAAAGGGAATGAGTGGCTACCTAGCTATCACTCCGAATCGGATGAGAACGCTGCCTTGTCTGAATCACATCCCTCGGGTCCTGCTTATCTCCTTGTAACCCACGATTCCTCTAACCCCTGCCCGTAGGTGGGGGAGGAGTTCGAGCCTTGACACTAGCCTTCTGCGCCCATCTTTGATCCTCAGATCGAGAAGGGCCAGGACCCGTATGTTGTTCGGGCTCGGACCTGGACATTAGTGAAATGAAGGATTTAGAGGCAGCTGAGCATGCCCTTGCCTCTCTGAAAGTCTCGACAGAGGTACCGAAAAGTTTGCAAGGCAAGACCGGAGCATCAAGAAGAAAGCCCCTTTCTTTCTTCTCGATGTCTGCCAGGTTCACCCATAGATGTCTCACCGTTACCACTGTGGCCGCCATAGACCTACCCATGGTGGAGACGGCCTGCTTGGTAGCATGGAGAGAGAGAGCTTCCTGGTCAGCTGAAAGTCCCTCACCTTTATCCAGGTCCTTCAGCAGATCAGCCTGATAAGCCTGAAGCACTGACATCATGTGTAACGAAGCCACAGCCTGACCTGCTGCTGCGTATGCTCTGCCATTTAAGCGGGATGTATCCTGGAGGGGCTTAGATGGCAAATAGGGAGATTTAAGAGAAGAAGTTTCCCTGTAGCCTCACTGGGTTGTACATAATAATTAACTCAAATGATATATAGGGAATATATATATATTTGAATAATTAATCAGGAATATGATTAATATATATCTCATATGACAGTTACACTAAATTTTATTGGTTATGAAAAATAGCTCAATTGCATTCATCAATAACTCATTACAGGGCACTGCAATTTACTCATTAATATGTCAATATTCCATTTTTCATATCAATTATTGTGATATCTCTTACTGTAAATTACTGCAAATCAAACAGTGGTTTGTCCAGCAAACGGCCGTAAGATTAACTTATCAATTTTCAATAAAGTTATCACTTCTTAGGAGTTATACTTCAAGGAAAAATATTCTCTGGCCATGAAAACATTATCCTATCATTATGATCAATTTAGTTTCTCAAAATAAAGATTGTAGCTAGATCAGGCATCTCATTGACTCGTAATGTGAGCATGTTAGACAAAGGCAATCATGGATATATATGGGTTTTTAATAATTGAACTAATAATACATCAAACTACAAATCACACAGAGTAAATACGCATACGACAATACAGACAGTAAACTTTGTACAAGACATAACGGAATCCAAAAAAGGGAGAGAGAGAGAGGGAGAGAGCGAGAGAGAATGAATGAGAGAGAAAGGACGAGAGAAAGGTGAGAGAGAGAGAGAGAGATCACAGAATGAGCTCATGTATGAAAATCACAGATAGTAACCCTTGGAAGCCAACAACGACTCAAATCATAGACACACTTTAAGCAGCATTTAAATCTCCATAGAGAAAGATACTTGCATGGTCCGGCGTGCGTGAGCGTGGTATTTTTGTGACGCTTTGTGCGCTGGTCTATTGAAACCAGCGTACGTGTGCTGGAGAAGCGTGAGCGGGGTCTTTGTTCTGTCTTCCGGCCCGGGGCTGCTGCGGAATTGCGCGGTATTTGAAAGGTTCGACAAGCAATTTTCCAGAATTCGTCTTCCTTGTGTGGAGAGGCGAATAGTTGAATAAACTTAGTAAAGAAAACAATGAAAACGAAAGCTTCCGAAGGAGCCATGAGAATGGCTGTCCTCTCAGCCCCTGTGCTGCTGCACTGAGGGACGAGTGGGAGCGACCAGGGTCGAAGCAGGAGGGAAGGGAGTAAGAGTAAGAAGAGAGGTCGGACCTTCTTCGGTCGGCTCTTATGGCTTGAGATGGTTCACGCCTCTGTTCGCGTGAACAACCAATGAACACCCGCGATCTGAAGCGGGAAAAGTTCCTTTGTCTCTGTGGAAACACCCACCCTAATAACTTAGGCTTGTCAGATCTCAGCAGTGATATTCTAGCAAGTTCGTAATTCAAGATTAATAACTTGTTACACACCTTTTATACAGGTGGATAGTTGGGTCACAACATGACAATTCCAAAAACACCAAACTGTACATATATAACTGATAGAAACACGAAGTTACATTCAAATGCAGAATTACACACATTTAAAGTTTGATTAGCACACGATAAAAAAAACTGCCGATTCTCCAATTTATATGGGGAATCTCTAATGCACCAAAAGCAATACTTAATACCACATTGAAAAAGTAATAGTTTAGGATACATTGAGAAAAAGGCACCGGTGAACGGGCTCTTTCCTGTCCTGTTGTCCAGTTGGGTCATAAAGTTTTACGACCTGGTCAGGAGTGGGGTTACAGAAACATGACTATTTGAGAACCTTAAAATGAGGAGAAACATTTCCAATTTATAAGATAGTAAAATTATAATCCTCGCATAACAAGGATTAACCATTGTATGCACAAACATATTCAAAATACATATTAATAAAATGACGAAGGTAAGGAACTTTAAGAAAGCTTTCTTTTTGTGTGTGTGGAATGTTGGGGGTTTTGTGTCTCCTTTGAGGCTTGCACGGGTATCGTAAATAATTTAAGTCCAGCCAGTCTGGCGCCAGGCCAGGCATTTAGTGTAAAAAGGTTTCATGTTCTATGCCTGAATTTAACCAATGAATCGATGACCTGCATATGAGTTACATCCCCCACAGAGAGATAGCTATCCAGCGTCTCTTCTACAGGGGGCATCCTCTCATAGCCGTTTTCGCGCATCGATGTTGGCTTGAATTTGAATGCTGAAACTGATGGATGCAAGAAGAAAACGGCCTCTTACATTCTTTTTTGACTTCTACATGTTAATCAGGCAAGATTGGAAGGCTCACCTAGGATGGAGGGCTATGGTCAGACAAATAACGCTCGTTAAGGTGACCTTGTGGTGTCAATTTGCTGGCATGCTTCCATGGCAAGACCAAATTTGCTGTGGCGCGATCCATAACTTCTAACAGCTCCACATATGCAGGTCAGGAGGATTGAGAAGGCTCAGCCTCAGCTTCTTTGCCACCCTCAGACATCTCGTGCTCTTCCTGGGCAGAACCCAGAAAAGCACTAACTTTAGTATCAGAAAAGGTTCATGACAACACATCTTCCTCCTGAAGTTCACTCTCGTCTGTCCCCAAAGAGCCCGAAAAGGAAAGTCCCTCTCTAAACTCCTCAGCGAAATCAAAACAGTCAATGAAGACGAAAAAGAGAATGGTGTGTTCTCCTGGAGCTTATTTATAGTCGCGCCGGTAGTGAAGTCAAAGGTTGTCGCCAGCCAACTCGATGGTGCTTTTTCAATGTATACTTCAAACGATGTTCACAACAAGGTGTTCCCCATAGCACCCCCTAGAAGACGCAGTTCGAAGTTCCCTTAAAAGGGAACTGAAGATTCTGCAGGACCTTAAAGGGGGGGGGGGTGAAATGCTGGTTTTCACTCAATATCCTGTTAATCTTGAGTACCTATAGAGTAGTACTGCATGCTTCATAACTCCAAAAAGTCTTTAGTTTTATTATATTCATAAGAGAAAGATAGTCTGTACCGATTTTTCCCGGAAAAACACGAGCGGCTGGAGGCGTGACGTGTGGGCGGAGCTAAAGAATCACGAGCGGCACATCCAAACATCCAAAACAAACCATGGCTAACAGTCAGATTCAGCCGTTTATTTATGATACAGAATCAGATCCAGAGGCTGAAATTTAACAAGAGCAGCATCAGCAACAACGTCTCTATGTGGTATGTACTGAAACTGTATATATTTGCTTAGCGGTTTTGGAAAATGACTAAGTTCCACTTTATGTCATCTTTGTTTTTTTTTAGCTGTACATGTGGAAAGTGCAGTTTGATGACAACATCGCATGTTGTTTACTTGATGTGCTTACGCGCCGATAGCTAAGTTAACAACACAGAGATATTTGAAGCAGTTTTACTCACCGCCTGCGGTTCCAACACACGATCGTGACCCTTTTTCGTTGGGACTGCATTATCCTTAAGAAATAAACGATGTGCAAATCCGGCGTCAAACTGGGCCTTGTTTGTAAAACAAGCATCTTCGAAATGCAGGGAACAAACACAAACACTTACACAACTCCGTTGATGCTCTGTAAAAATAAACTCCATCCATTGGTCCCTTAATGCTGTTTTTCTTTTGGTAATCTGTGCAGGGTTGTCTTGCCCTGGCAACCAAAAAGACACTTCTTTTGTGACAATTCGGTCTCTCGCTCTGATCAGTGAACGTCTGGGCTCTGCTCTATGGGAGTGCACGCTCTTCCGGCAGACGTGCCCTTAGGACCCATATAAGGAATTTCCGCTCCATCTAACGTCACACAGACCCATACTCGAAAAAAACTTTCCAAAACTTGTGACAAACCGGAAGAGGTATTTTTTTTAACAAAAATACTCCTTCAAACGTACAACTTAATTTTTGATGTTTGATGTTTAGCATTGGAATCCAACTCTTTAACAGTGTAAAAAACTCAGTATGCATGAAATAGCATTTCACCCCCCCTTTAAAGATTTTTCTGAAGAACAGTTATCAGTTTAACTGTTCAGAACAAGCCAGGGACTCAAGGACAACCATCATAAAACAGAAAGACGGTCGTGGATCATCCAGGTAACCACACAAAAAGTATTAAGAACCAAGGGTTCCCAAACTTTTGAATGGGGTTATTTTAATAAGTTATGGACTAAATGTAAACATCTTTTATGTACAATATCGTACTCAGGACAGTACTAAATAAAAAAAAAACCTTTCTATTATGATCTCTCTTATTTTGTAAAATTATTCACATTTTCACAGATTCTGCAAGGGTGCACTTAAAGAGTGTGTTTCCACAAATACACCAACACATTAGCTTTCCAAAAAGAGGCAATAACATTTTAGACTTTGTTTAGTACACCACACAGAGAGGGGCTTACAAAGTTTCAAAACAACCACCATCATTCCAGTACTGAAGAAGCCTTCTCCATCCTGCTTCAATGACTACCGTCCTGTTGCACCTACTTCCATCCTCACGAAGTGCTTTGAACGGCTAGTCATGCAACCACATCAAGTCCAACCGATTGACCGGTGATGCCATCGCAACTGTCCTGCACTCAGCATTTAGCAAAAAGGACTCATATGTCAGAATGCTGTTCATAGACTTAGTTCAAAGAATAGTTCAGTATTCAACACAATCATACCTCAACAGCTCATTTGCAAACTGGTCCAGCTGGGACTCAACACTTCGCCGTACAACTGGCTGTTGGACTTTCTGACTGGAAGACCTCATGGAATTACGGGTTGGCAGCAACATATCCAGCACCATCACACTGAACACTGGGGCCCCCCAAGGATTTGTGCTGAGCCCCCTCCTCTTCACACTGCTGACCCACGACTGTACACCATCACACAACTCCAACCTCATCATTAAGTTTGCGATGACATGACTGTGGTGGGTCTCATTAGCAACAAGGATGAGATGGTGGATGGTGCAGTGACGAAAATCTCTCTCTGAATGTGAAGAAGACTAAGGAGATTGTTGTTGACCTCAGGAGAGCACACACTCAGCACGCTCCTCTGACCATCAACGGTGCAAATGTGGAGAGAGTGAGCAGCACCAAGTTCCTGGGTGTGCACATCACAGAGGACCTCTCCTGGACTGAAAACACCGCAGCACTGGCCAAGAAATCACAGCAGGGTCTCTACTTCCTCCGCAAACTGAGGAGAGCCAGAGCCCCACCCCCAGGTCCCACATCCCCAGGTCCTTTCACCCAACCTGACGAAAATAGACTGTTACGAAAATCAAATCAGCAGACGGGAGAGATGCGAGGAATGAGCAAAAGAACCGGTAAAACGGAACAGGCGAGACTGCATGAGAGAAGAGAACCAATCCGAGCCTGACTTATTGAGATGTGAAGCAAAGGTTTTCATTTTTCAAATGAGCTCCCGGGAAGTCGGCATTCGAAGAGGTGATGTCTAAAAGAGCGACAAAATGTCCACAGGTCACTTCACGTTTGACGACGAACAAAACAAAACAAAGTGTAAAGCACGCGGAGCGCTCATTCGTGCCAAGAACACAACCAATTTGAAAAGACATTTACAGACGAGCCACCTGGACATTTTCTCAAATGTAATTTCACAACGATGTTCTTTTGTTAGATGAGAGCACAATACTAATACGTAATATTATGATACATACATTTGATTAATACTAATGTTTAGTATATTTTATAATGTTCTACTTGTTGACAATATCACAAATATTTCTATATTAGTCATGTGAAACGTAAATGTTCACATCCTATCATTATACATACTAATCTAGCAATATTGTAGTATTTAAAACATACAATATTGCTAGACAAATGAATACCTTATAAAATCTTGTTACTTTTTTTATCCACCTAGCTGCCAGCTTATTAAATATTTACTTTAAATGTATGCACTTATTGTTCAGCTCAGCTGTAAACTTTAAGGTCCTGGACCTAACGTTATTTTTCTTTTATTGATGGTCAATTGGCAGCTAGTTATTGTTTACATTATCATGAAAGTGTTTGTTGCTGCATAAAAGCTTTTGAATTGAAATAAAGACACAGTTGTGTTGAAATAAAGTTGAATTTGTGTTTTATATATTTTGGTTAAGTTTGTTTCCTATACCAGCTGTAAAAAATTGTCTAGTAAATCTGTTATTGATTTTAGTCTTATTTTAGTCGACTAAAATACCAAGCAATTTTAGTCGACTAAAATACCAAGCAATTTTAGTCGACTAAAATACCAAGCAATTTTAGTCGACTAAAATACCAAGCAATTTTAGTCGACTAAAATAAGACTAAAATTAAAACAATTCAGATGACTAAAACTTGACTAAAACTAAAAAGAATTATAGTCAAAAGACTAAGACTAAGACTAAATTAAAATTTCGTGTCAAAATTAACACTGCACTCTATCTCCCATGTGCCTTGCGCTGCTTTATTTAACTTTATTTTTATTTTTATTATATGTCTTTTTTACATGCCCTTATTGTATAGTTGTATCGGTAGCACTTTATTTTACAGTCCTGTTCCTTATGTACATACTATGTACTTTTTATAGTATTTAAAATAACTATGTAATAACTAGGTACTTACCCTATACCTACCCCTAAACCTAACCCTACCCCATGTAGTTACCTTGTATTACCAGAACTTTCTTAGTACACTATAAGTACATGTAAGTACATATACTGTAAAATAAAGTGCAACCATTGTATCTTATAACGGTCTTATATTTTATATTTGATCTAGATTTTTAGACTCTACTGTTAGTGTTATCTGTATGAAGCAAGGGTCTGAGAGTAACGCAATTATGATTCTCTGTATGTATGTACTGTACATGTGTAAGAATTGACAATAAAGCAGACTTGACTTGACTTGAGGGGTTCCCAAACTTTTGCACACCACTGTAAAAAAACATCAAATAAAGGTTTTAAACTTGTTACTCGTCATGAAAATGGCCAAGGAAGCGACGTTAAAACACCAACCAGTCATTAGTCAATATCAGTGGACTACTAACAATGAAAAACATTTGCATAGATAAATTATGTACACAATCTAAGCAGATATACTTACGCTGTTCAATGAGGTTCTGCATTTTGACCCATGTGGTGAAGACCATTGTATGAATGGGATAGTGTTGATACTCCTGTAGTTCAGGGACTGTGTTTCCTACTGATAGGTATTGGAGTCTGTGTAGATAAACAGTAAGATATTTGGTGTTCTCTGTGTAAAATAGGAGTGCAGCTATAATTGGGAAAGCCTCACCTTTTTAAAGTATCACTGTAATTCTGAATGAGAGATAAAAAAGGAATAATTAGTTTTCAGACATGAGGTTGAGCAAACACAGATCATGAACACTGATTATCAGGTATGCTTGCTTCAGATTACAGCTCTCTGATTGACTTTTGTCCTTGGCTTTATGTGTATTGTTGAGTATTTGATCTGATCTGTACCTGGAGAAATGTGATGTTTTCAGTTTCTATTTCCTGCCAGACGGCTGCCATCGTCTCAGACAAATATGATATCTGTGTGGAGAGCTCCTTCATTCTCGCCTGGAGTTTCTCATCTTGAGGTTTCTTTTCTTTATGCAAGGATCTGATCCATTTCTCCTCCTCGTCTCTCAGAAACTGATGGAATTTCTCAAATTCCTCCTTTATCTGGTTTTCATCCATACTGGTGCATTCCTGAAATGGTTTAGCTGTTTCTGTTAACAATTAGGGCCGGGACTTTAACGCGTTAATTGAGATTAATTAATTACACAAAAAATAACGCGTTAACTAAGATTAATTAATTACACAAAAAAAATTCCCGCGTTTTTAATAACTTATTTTTGCACCGCGAAACTGGACGCGTTTCGGCGGGACCGATTATACTGGAGCACCAACTAGCGTTCGCATATCACCACAGCACACATCGAGCCTCAAGTATCACCTCAACGCAAAACATATAGCAGCTAGCGTGGACTTTACACTTTATGTTGAACTATGTATTATTTTGTTGGTGCAACAGTTTATGTTGAACTCTTTATTGTTTTGGCCAAGGTTATTGAGAGTTGAACTTATATGTTATGGCCTCTGAAGCAACAGAGAGATGTTTTCTAATAGTCAGGGTTTCCAATGTTATGAATGTAATTGACAGTATTGTGTTTTACTTAAAAAACTCTTTACAGAAGGTTCCAGCACCTATAAGCTTCCTGAATTTCTGAAATGTACTATTTCTAAATTGTTTCTAAATATGCTATTGATACACTTCATGGCAAACATTGCACTGGTCTGCTAGACTTGGTTGAACAAAAATAAACAATATTTTGTTGCTTAAGCTTATGTATTCAGTCATTATTCAATGGTATACTATAAATCCATGTGAAAAAAATTACTTCTCACTGTTCTCAGGTCAAATATTTATATGCGATTAAAATGCGATTAATTTCGATTAATTAATTACAAAGCCTCTAATTAATTAGATAAATTTTTTTAATCGAGTCCCGGCCCTATTAACAATGTAAAAGTTCACTACTGATTACAAAACTAATGGTGTTCAAGTCATGTTGGAATGATTGTACACTTCCTAATTCATAAATACAAACTTCCCAGGGGCACTTGAACATGCCATAACCTCTTACCTTATTGATCTCAACCTGTTTGACACAGCTCTCATGGGCTTTCTTGAGGTCATCGAATGTCGTCTGTAATCTGTTCAGTTGTGTCTTGAGATCCTCCTAGAATCACAGGATAAACCCTTAAAAATGAGCTTGATGATGTCAAAAGTCAATCAGATTAGATTCCAAACCCCACGTACCTTTAAATTCCCAGCAGCCTCGTTGACAGGTGAACACTTGTGATCTTCGTGCTTCTTTGATGTGTAACAGACCACACAGATGGGCTTCTTGTCCACAAAGCAGAAGAGTTTTAACTTTTCTTCATGTTCTGGACAAACGTCTGCTGAAACAGCGGAGGGTTTCCTCTTCTTGAAGGACTCACAGAGTGCTCTGAACGCCAGGCTCTTGGTGGGTTCGTCGTGAGAGCATTCCTTCCGACAGACCGGACACCGCGGCACATCTTGAGTCGTCCAGAAATGCTGAAGACACTTGTCACACAAACTGTGGCTACATTTCAAAGTGACCGGATCGGTGAAGACATCACAACAGATGAGACATGTAAAATCCTCTTCCAGGAAGGACAAAGCGTCTGCCATGACTGAAGTCAGTTCCCAGTTCTCAGCAAATAAAAGTTCCAACTGAAATGGCAGTAATAGCTGCTTTACTTCTCAAGGCCAATAAATGTACTTTCTTACTGTAGATACTGCGAGACCTGCTTTACTTGTCACCACACCCAATACTTTCATTTCTTTTACTTAACTTTCGTTTATGTAAAAGACCTATCAACTCCTCCCTCTGGGATATCATATTACAAAGAATGGCAACATGGAAATGATCACATAATGCGGCTGCACCTGGTCAGCATGAAGTCAGTCTTAAAGTAGAGCATACATTTTACATTTGGAGATTAGCAAATAATAGTTAGGTTGCAACTGATTTGATTGTATATTTGTTTGAATGCAAACACTCATAATCTCAGAATGCCCAAGCAATTATGTCTTGTGACAACTCTTGCACTGATTACATAAGTTTAAGTTTAATAGTGCAGTCAGTGTATCAATATTAAGTAATTATTTACTGTCCATGTATTATAGAACTATGCAAATGTCCTGAGTATGTGTAAATGATTATAGAGTTTTCATTTTTCAACCATAATTTTCATGTCAGCAGGGGCTGCAGTGACCACATAGTAGGAAAAAATCTGAGTTATTCTGGAGTATTACCAAAAAGACTGTATTAGATGAGGTCTTATATCTAGCCTTGCTCAATGGGTGTCAGTCAAAACACCGTGTTTGATCAGTTCCATCCAAAGAGTTTAACTTATCTTAGTATAGGAGTAATTTGCAACCAAGATGCACACAACACAGCTGTACACTGGCATTACAGGTGATCATTTGGATACTTGTTGTGAGAGTGGGTGGGTGTGTGTGGTTTTTGTTTACTGGCACACAAATCTTCGTCTTTGCACTTTCCTGCTGAGTCACTCTCGCACTTTCTGCGCATGTGGACATGTCAAAGGTAGCTTATGTGCACAGACCCGGCTTTTCTAACACTGCCGCCCCCAACTTTGGGTCAAATTTGCTCTGTTGAAAGGTTGACATTATACAGTCTCAGTCACTGGCAGGAGTGTCATCTGCATCATTAGGGATCTCTGGCAGTACAACTAGGCGAGCTATGGGACTTGTGTAGACTCTGTCCTTTATCTGGATCTCAGCTGTTCATACACAATCATCAGCCCCAGGGAAGATATTTACTACTCTACCAATTTGCCAGAATGAGCGAGGCATCTGAGGGTCAACCAGCATGAAGACCGGGTTTGATGTCTGCTGAAGGGTTATGTCACTTTCCTCTGGTTTGCAATCCTGGTAAGTAGTGCTTTATGAAGGCCATCCAGAATCTGTCAGCCAACACTTGTGAATGCCTCCATCTCCGTCTTCCTAGAAGTTCCGACACTGCATAGCTAACTTGGGGTAGGTAACCATCTGGATGCCCCACCAGAAGGCAACTTGGGGTGATCGGATCTAAATCGTGGTTAGGAGTTGAAGATTGCCTCAATTTCTATGAGGACAGTTTTAAGAACTTCTTCTTAAGTTGTGTAAAGTGCAGCCTTAACTGAACAAATCTCTCATTCCCACACCCCTCCAAAGTGTGGCGCAAAAGGATTGAAATGAAAGCTAATCTGTTGCTTTGTTAACTTCTGCTGTAGATCCTAAGTTCTTTCTCACAACCTCGGAAGTTGGTGCCTTGGTCTGAACCAACGCATTGCCATGAAGAAAGCATCACTATCCATCGATGTCAGAACATCAAGGTGCACGGCCTGAGTGGTCAGGCATTTGAATTAAAGGACACATCTCTTCTCTGTCTGATGTCCCATTTTGACTAAGAATGGTCCAAAACAATCCATTCCAGTTGAACGGAACGCAGGTTTGATTAACCGAAGTCTAGGTGGAGGAAGATTGACCATTTTCTGTGAAGCTGGCTTTGACCCCCATTTACAGCATTAGATTGCTGGTTTGGTCGAACTCTAGAGAAAGACAAAGGAGTCGGCTGTTAGAATGAACAGGCGTACTACTCTTTAACATCTGGTAACCCTCGGGAAAACTGTCCACTTTGGCCTTTCTCTGTGCTATCTGCCCTACCTTTTGGTAAGTACTGGCTGGAGGAAAACCACTCTTCACTCCTGCCCCATGCAGCTACTGTGCCACGGACTCAATCAAGTCCTTCCACCAGCTAAATTTACTACCATCTGCAGTTTGTGGTGCTGATTTAATCATACCACAGCAGATAGCTCATTTTAACTCAACTTTATCATCAGATTCCAGGCTGTGCTTAGCTGGAGGTGATGGCCAAGTACTCTGAGGTTGGAGGAGAGTTCAGTGAGGTCCTTCAGATTCTTGACACGTGTAAGATCATCCGCAGGATTCCCTGTGGAGTTGATATAATGCCATGCCTTAAGGACTGTTATTTCTTGAATCTCTGCTACCCTGTTACCCACAATAACCTTGAAGCGGCAGGATTCTGAAGGTAACCAGTGAAGGACGGTTGTTGAATCCATCCAGAACGTGACCTTTTTAGCCTTCAAGGTAAACTCAGTTCCATCGAGTTTGGC
This sequence comes from Carassius auratus, assembly GCF_003368295.1. NCBI lineage: Eukaryota > Metazoa > Chordata > Actinopteri > Cypriniformes > Cyprinidae > Carassius > Carassius auratus. The sequence goes on along the minus strand of NW_020526639.1, from coordinate 27,114 downwards.
CAACTGCGCTCCTACAAGAGTGACTCAAGTCTAGATATGGAGCAAACTGCTTACGTGGGGCAACACGGGACCGGGCCAAGAGAAAGGAAAGGTGTACTCTCTCACTAGGATAATCAGAATTAAGGTAAGTGACTGCCCCATATGCTTTCTCTGAAGCCTCAGTGAAAATGGGGATCTCATGAGTGACCTCAGGGTGGTCCATACTGGATGGGGTGTAACATCGAGGGAGTACTACAAGAGGTAAATACTGAAGCTCAGTAAAATAGAGAGCATACTTTCCATGCTCGTTGAAGGTCATCAGGAAGTTGTGGGTCATCCCAATTTCATTTGAATATAAATGTATAGATATAAGGTGTTTCGTCTCATCTCATGCCGCACCAGAGAAAGCGCAGGAAGGACCTGGTGAAACATCTCCTTTATGTCACCACTAATACCTACATTATGCTCCCTAAATCGAAGTAAGACACCCAGGACAGAGGGGGCTTAAAGACCAGACCAGGTAAGTGGGGATTCTTCAGGTTCATGCCTTTGTATTGGAAGGAGCAATTAAACGCAACATGTTGCTTTGCATTATGGCTGACCAAATGACTTGGGAAATACCAAGATCCCCTGTTACACTAACTCCTTCTGCAGTGAGACTAGAAGCAACACCTTTCAGTTCCAACTTCTCTATCTCTGTGTTGTATATGGCTGCTTTCTCTGGAGTTTGAATCAGTTGTTGCTTCATATTCCTGAGGCTTGGCATCACCGCTTCTTTCGGAGCATGGAAAAAGGGTGAATCCTTTCTGCGCAGCAAGGGGCTGAACCTTTCATTCAGGGCAGCCATGGTATCTGAGTATGGGAGTGATAAATTGAGGTAGGAGTCTGCCACCAGGCGAGCTTCATCCAGCCTCAGATGATCTAACAGGATTTGGTATCTGAATAGTTCTGTAGCATTCAGTGGTAAGAGGCTCTCAAGGGCTAGCTTCAACTGTGTAAACTCACTAGGGTCTTTGGTGCTAAAGTCTGGTATGGTTGGCATTGGACCATGGTATATTGTTTCTCATCCTGCAGGATTCATATAACGAGGAATAAAGAGCTCTATTAGCTGACTTGCTGAATGCACTTTTTCAGGATGTGTGTCTCCATGTATCTCTATGGTGCTCATACAATGTTCTTGAATACTGACGAGAGACAGGAGTATCTGGGTGTTGACCTGATAGTGGCTGAGGTCTTCTCTGATAAGGAATGGAACTGGTTTCCTCAGGATGCCACTAATGAGAGGGACTTTGGTAGGTGCACTGGATTTATATGTGGCCTAATAGGTTTAGAAGCCTGAATCTGATCTTTCATGATTTGGAGTTCACTCATCATCTTACCCAAAATGGCTAGCATGTTAGAGTCACCTGAGGATCTACAGTTTTTTTCTTCTGCTCGGTTGGGAAAATTTTGATAAACAGTCCCCTGATACAAAATGAGTGAGGAGCCTCCAGTCATAAAAGAAAAGGTTTGGGGTGGCCTCAGGGAGGGTGCTGTCTGTTGTTGCTGACCATAGATTGTGGTCTATGACGCAGTCAGCGTCGACCCTTGATAGTAAGATGCAGTTTTATGATGCATTGGTGGGCTATCCTATTTAGTGTAAGATGTCTGTGGTAAAGGAGTACTTCCCATGGCTGGTAATATGGAGTATGCTGATGATGGTGAATAGACTGCAATGGGGTATAACTGGGACAAAGTGGCTGCAGTTTAGAATGTGCCATCCACATTCTGAAAGGATTGTTCCCTTTCGTAGGCAACAGGCCATTCATCCAAAGTGTCCCATGGACCTTGACTTATTGGACTCAATACTCTTGAAGGAAGGTGAAGGGATGTTCTCTGCAGCATCTCTATGCCATTGTTTACGCTGTGTTGTGTGAGAGAATACTGGCTGACTGACTTGTCTTTGATGTATAGTCGTGAGGTCATAGTCTTTAAGGTAGGCAGGAGGATGAACCTGACGTTCGGGTCTTACAACCTGTGCAGATGCTTCTTCTGGTTGCATGTTGCTGACCAATTCTTTTTCCATGAGAAATGCGTGATCCGGCTCGAAGGACCATTATTCTGGAGTATGACTAAAAGGACTGTATTAGGTGAGGTCTGATATCTAGCCTTGCTTAAGGGATGTCAGTTAAAACACAGGGTCTGATCAGTTCCATCCAAAGAGTTTAATTTATCTTAATATTGGAGTAATTTTTTTGACACGTCAATTGTAGCTCATGCGCACAGACCTGGCCTTTCTAACACGAGTTACATTAAATTGTCACTATATGGCGGTTGTCACTGGTAGATTTGTCAAGCCCAGTTGCACGGTTGTGATTGTATGTTGGTGTGTTTTTAGCTGACTACATTGTGATGCAGTTTGGACGTGTGGCGGATCTTATATCTGGACTTTAACTACCCCAATGTGAGCCTTGTAGATTTTTATTATTGGCTCTGATTTTTCTTCTAAGGATTGCATGTTTATATATTGCAATTTAGTTTTTGTGTTTTAGGATTGTGAGATATAAACTCAGAATTTGCAAGAATTTTTTTTATTTAATCAGAGCAGGTGTTCCAGGTATGTGCCATCCTCCACACTTGCCAATATCAGAAAGGAGGAAATGCCACCAGGTTGAGGTTGAGCCCGTTACCAGGACCAATCAGCTGGCACAGGTGACGTCACCACATTGCATTTCACTTGCAATTCAGTAATATCACATCAGTACACAAAATAGACTTTATTCCTTTTTACATTGATAATCAAATTAAAATTAATCTTATTACTGCATCACCATTTGTACTGAAACATTGCATGATTAAAAAAATCACATTGATGGACATTAAGTGGCTCCAAAAAAGCATTTGGACCCTTAAGCCATACTAAAATTATAATGGCCATTTCAGTTAAAGAAAAAAAAAACGAATGCATTTTTGTTTTAAAGAAAGATCGACAAATGCACAAAACATGGGAGGACACTTCCCAGGAGGACTTGAACATGCCATAACCTCTTACCTTACTGATCTCAACCTGTTTAACACAGCTCTCATGGGCTTTCTTGAGGTCACCGAGTGTCACCTGTAATCTGTTCAGTCGTGTCTTGAGATCCTCCTAGAATCACAGGATAAACTCTTAATAATGAGCTTGACGTTGCCAAAAGTCAGTCAGATCCGATTCCAAACCCCACGTACCTTTAAATTCCCAGCAGCCTCGTTGACAGGTGAACACTTGTGATCTTCGTGCTTCTTTGATGTGTAACAGACCACACAGATTGGCTGCTTGTCCACAAAGCAGAAGAGTTTGAACTTTTCTTCATGTTCTGGACAAACGTCTGCTGAAACAGCGGAGGGTTTCCTCTTCTTGAAGGACTCACAGAGTGCTCTGAACGCCAGGCTCTTGGTGGGTTCGTCGTGAGAGCATTCCTTCCGACAGACCGGACACCGTGGCACATCCTGAGTCGTCCAGAAATGCTGAAGACACTTGTCACACAAACTGTGGCTACATTTCAAAGTGACCGGATCGGTGAAGACATCACAACAGATGAGACATGTAAAATCCTCTTCCAGGAAGGACAAAGCGTCTGCCATGACTGAAGTCAGTTCCCAGTTCTCAGCAAATAAAAGTTCCAACTGAAATGGCAGTAATAGCTGCTTTACTTCTCAAGGCCAATAAATGTACTTTCTTACTGTAGATACTGCGAGACCTGCTTTACTTGTCACCACACCCAATACTTTCATTTCTTTTACTTAACTTTCGTTTATGTAAAAGACCTATCAGCTCCTCCCTCTGGGATATCATATTACAAAGAATGGCAACATGGAAATGATCACATAATGCGGCTGCACCTGGTCAGCATGAAGTCAGTCTTAAAGTAGAGCATACATTTTACATTTGGAGATTAGCAAATAATAGTTAGGTTGCAACTGATTTGATTGTATATTTGTTTGAATGCAAACACTCATAATCTCAGAATGCCCAAGCAATTATGTCTTGTGACAACTCTTGCACTGATTACATAAGTTTAAGTTTAATAGTGCAGTCAGTGTATCAATATTAAGTAATTATTTACTGTCCATGTATTATAGAACTATGCAAATGTCCTGAGTATGTGTAAATGATTATAGAGTTTTCATTTTTCAACCATAATTTTCATGTCAGCAGGGGCTGCAGTGACCACATAGTAGGAAAAAATCTGAGTTATTCTGGAGTATTACCAAAAAGACTGTATTAGATGAGGTCTTATATCTAGCCTTGCTCAATGGGTGTCAGTCAAAACACCGTGTTTGATCAGTTCCATCCAAAGAGTTTAACTTATCTTAGTATAGGAGTAATTTGCAACCAAGATGCACACAACACAGCTGTACACTGGCATTACAGGTGATCATTTGGATACTTGTTGTGAGAGTGGGTGGGTGTGTGTGGTTTTTGTTTACTGGCACACAAATCTTCGTCTTTGCACTTTCCTGCTGAGTCACTCTCGCACTTTCTGCGCATGTGGACATGTCAAAGGTAGCTTATGTGCACAGACCCGGCTTTTCTAACACTGCCGCCCCCAACTTTGGGTCAAATTTGCTCTGTTGAAAGGTTGACATTATACAGTCTCAGTCACTGGCAGGAGTGTCATCTGCATCATTAGGGATCTCTGGCAGTACAACTAGGCGAGCTATGGGACTTGTGTAGACTCTGTCCTTTATCTGGATCTCAGCTGTTCATACACAATCATCAGCCCCAGGGAAGATATTTACTACTCTACCAATTTGCCAGAATGAGCGAGGCATCTGAGGGTCAACCAGCATGAAGACCGGGTTTGATGTCTGCTGAAGGGTTATGTCACTTTCCTCTGGTTTGCAATCCTGGTAAGTAGTGCTTTATGAAGGCCATCCAGAATCTGTCAGCCAACACTTGTGAATGCCTCCATCTCCGTCTTCCTAGAAGTTCCGACACTGCATAGCTAACTTGGGGTAGGTAACCATCTGGATGCCCCACCAGAAGGCAACTTGGGGTGATCGGATCTAAATCGTGGTTAGGAGTTGAAGATTGCCTCAATTTCTATGAGGACAGTTTTAAGAACTTCTTCTTAAGTTGTGTAAAGTGCAGCCTTAACTGAACAAATCTCTCATTCCCACACCCCTCCAAAGTGTGGCGCAAAAGGATTGAAATGAAAGCTAATCTGTTGCTTTGTTAACTTCTGCTGTAGATCCTAAGTTCTTTCTCACAACCTCGGAAGTTGGTGCCTTGGTCTGAACCAACGCATTGCCATGAAGAAAGCATCACTATCCATCGATGTCAGAACATCAAGGTGCACGGCCTGAGTGGTCAGGCATTTGAATTAAAGGACACATCTCTTCTCTGTCTGATGTCCCATTTTGACTAAGAATGGTCCAAAACAATCCATTCCAGTTGAACGGAACGCAGGTTTGATTAACCGAAGTCTAGGTGGAGGAAGATTGACCATTTTCTGTGAAGCTGGCTTTGACCCCCATTTACAGCATTAGATTGCTGGTTTGGTCGAACTCTAGAGAAAGACAAAGGAGTCGGCTGTTAGAATGAACAGGCGTACTACTCTTTAACATCTGGTAACCCTCGGGAAAACTGTCCACTTTGGCCTTTCTCTGTGCTATCTGCCCTACCTTTTGGTAAGTACTGGCTGGAGGAAAACCACTCTTCACTCCTGCCCCATGCAGCTACTGTGCCACGGACTCAATCAAGTCCTTCCACCAGCTAAATTTACTACCATCTGCAGTTTGTGGTGCTGATTTAATCATACCACAGCAGATAGCTCATTTTAACTCAACTTTATCATCAGATTCCAGGCTGTGCTTAGCTGGAGGTGATGGCCAAGTACTCTGAGGTTGGAGGAGAAATTCTGGTCCCTGTTCAGTGAGGTCCTTCAGATTCTTGCCACGTGTAAGATCATCCGCAGGATTCCCTGTGGAGTTGATATAATGCCATGCCTTAAGGACTGTTATTTCTTGAATCTCTGCTACCCTGTTACCCACAATAACCTTGAAGCGGCAGGATTCTGAAGGTAACCAGTGAAGGACGGTTGTTGAATCCATCCAGAACGTGACCTTTTTAGCCTTCAAGGTAAACTCAGTTCCATCGAGTTTGGCCAACTGCGCTCCTACAAGAGTGACTCAAGTCTAGATATGGAGCAAACTGCTTACGTGGGGCAACACGGGACCGGGCCAAGAGAAAGGAAAGGTGTACTCTCTCACTAGGATAATCAGAATTAAGGTAAGTGACTGCCCCATATGCTTTCTCTGAAGCCTCAGTGAAAATGGGGATCTCATGAGTGACCTCAGGGTGGTCCATACTGGATGGGGTGTAACATCGAGGGAGTACTACAAGAGGTAAATACTGAAGCTCAGTAAAATAGAGAGCATACATTCCATGCTCGTTGAAGGTCATCAGGAAGTTGTGGGTCATCCCAATTTCATTTGAATATAAATGTATAGATATAAGGTGTTTCGTCTCATCTCATGCCGCACCAGAGAAAGCGCAGGAAGGACCTGGTGAAACATCTCCTTGAAGTCACCACTAATACCTACATTATGCTCCCTAAATCGAAGTAAGACACCCAGGACAGAGGGGGCTTAAAGACCAGACCAGGTAAGTGGGGATTCTTCAGGTTCATGCCTTTGTATTGGAAGGAGCAATTAAACGCAACATGGTGCTTTGCATTATGGCTGACCAAATGACTTGGGAAATACCAAGATCCCCTGTTACACTAACTCCTTCTGCAGTGAGACTAGAAGCAACACCTTTCAGTTCCAACTTCTCTATCTCTGTGTTGTATATGGCTGCTTTCTCTGGAGTTTGAATCAGTTGTTGCTTCATATTCCTGAGGCTTGGCATCACCGCTTCCTTCGGAGCATGGAAAAAGGGTGAATCCTTTCTGCGCAGCAAGGGGCTGAACCTTTCATTCAGGGCAGCCATGGTATCTGAGTATGGGAGTGATAAATTGAGGTAGGAGTCTGCCACCAGGCGAGCTTCATCCAGCCTCAGATGATCTAACAGGATTTGGTATCTGAATAGTTCTGTAGCATTCAGTGGTAAGAGGTTCTCAAGGGCTAGCTTCAACTGTGTAAACTCACTAGGGTCTTTGGTGCTAAAGTCTGGTATGGTTGGCATTGGACCATGGTATATCGTTTCTCATCCTGCAGGATTCATATAACGAGGAATAAAGAGCTCTATTAGCTGACTTGCTGAATGCACTTTTTCAGGATGTGTATCTCCATGTATCTCTATGGTGCTCATACAGTGTTCTTGAATACTGACGAGAGACAGGAGTATCTGGGTGTTGACCTGATAGTGGCTGAGGTCTTCTCTGATAAGGAATGGAACTGGTTTCCTCAGGATGCCACTAATGAGAGGGACTTTGGTAGGTGCACTGGATTTATATGTGGTCTAATAGGTTTAGAAGCCTGAATCTGATCTTTCATGATTTGGAGTTCACTCATCATCTTACCCAAAATGGCTAGCATGTTAGAGTCACCTGAGGATCTACAGTTTTTTTCTTCTGCTCGGTTGGGAAAATTTTGATAAACAGTCCCCTGATACAAAATGAGTGAGGAGCCTCCAGTCATAAAAGAAAAGGTTTGGGGTGGCCTCAGGGAGGGTGCTGTCTGTTGTTGCTGACCATAGATGTGGTCTATGACCCTTGATAGTAAGATGCAGTTTTATGATGCATTGGTGGGCTATCCTATTTAGTGTAAGATGTCTGTGGTAAAGGAGTACTTCCCATGGCTGGTAATATGGAGTATGCTGATGATGGTGAATAGACTGCAATGGGGTATAACTGGGACAAAGTGGCTGCAGTTTAGAATGTGCCATCCACATTCTGAAAGGATTGTTCCCTTTCGTAGGCAACAGGCCATTCATCCAAAGTGTCCCATGGACCTTGACTTATTGGACTCAATACTCTTGAAGGAAGGTGAAGGGATGTTCTCTGCAGCATCTCTATGCCATTGTTTACGCTGTGTTGTGTGAGAGAATACTGGCTGACTGACTTGTCTTTGATGTATAGTCGTGAGGTCATAGTCTTTAAGGTAGGCAGGAGGATGAACCTGACGTTCGGGTCTTACAACCTGTGCAGATGCTTCTTCTGGTTGCATGTTGCTGACCAATTCTTTTTCCATGAGAAATGCGTGATCCGGCTCGAAGGACCATTATTCTGGAGTATGACTAAAAGGACTGTATTAGGTGAGGTCTGATATCTAGCCTTGCTTAAGGGATGTCAGTTAAAACACAGGGTCTGATCAGTTCCATCCAAAGAGTTTAATTTATCTTAATATTGGAGTAATTTTTTTGACACGTCAATTGTAGCTCATGCGCACAGACCTGGCCTTTCTAACACGAGTTACATTAAATTGTCACTATATGGCGGTTGTCACTGGTAGATTTGTCAAGCCCAGTTGCACGGTTGTGATTGTATGTTGGTGTGTTTTTAGCTGACTACATTGTGATGCAGTTTGGACGTGTGGCGGATCTTATATCTGGACTTTAACTACCCAAAATGTGAGCCTTGTAGATTTTTATTATTGGCTCTGATTTTTCTTCTAAGGATTGCATGTTTATATATTGCAATTTAGTTTTTGTGTTTTAGGATTGTGAGATATAAACTCAGAATTTGCAAGAATTTTTTTTATTTAATCAGAGCAGGTGTTCCAGGTATGTGCCATCCTCCACACTTGCCAATATCAGAAAGGAGGAAATGCCACCAGGTTGAGGTTGAGCCCGTTACCAGGACCAATCAGCTGGCACAGGTGACGTCACCACATTGCATTTCACTTGCAATTCAGTAATATCACATCAGTACACAAAATAGACTTTATTCCTTTTTACATTGATAATCAAATTAAAATTAATCTTATTACTGCATCACCATTTGTACTGAAACATTGATGGACATTAAGTGGCTCCAAAAAAGCATTTGGACCCTTAAGCCATACTAAAAGTATAATGGCCATTTCAGTTAAAGAAAAAAAAAACGAATGCATTTTTGTTTTAAAGAAAGATCGACAAATGCACAAAACATGGGAGGACACTTCCCAGGAGGACTTGAACATGCCATAACCTCTTACCTTACTGATCTCAACCTGTTTAACACAGCTCTCATGGGCTTTCTTGAGGTCACCGAGTGTCACCTGTAATCTGTTCAGTCGTGTCTTGAGATCCTCCTAAAATCACAGGATAAACCCTTAAAAATGAGCTTGATGATGCCAAAAGTCATTCAGTCTCGATTCCAAACCCCACGTACCTTTAAATTCCCAGCTGCCTCGTTGACAGGTGAACACTTGTGATCTTCGTGCTTCTTTGATGTGTAACAGACAAGCTGCACTTGTTCAGCTTAAAGTCTTCCTTAAATTGGGGTGTACATTTTGCATAAAGTCATTAGAAGCTACAAGTTACTTTTTTCTTAATTTAGTTAACTATATTTCATAAGACAAGATTTCTATGAAGTAATGCATTTATGTTTAAACTAACTTTAATAGTGCAGTGCACCAATGCTTAGTAATTCATTAGTGTCCAGTAAATGAGTAAATAATGACAATAATAATATCATCGAATAATATCACTAGAGTCACTAGATGGCAGTATGCATCCATGATATTTGACTTTACAGGGCATTTTCTAAATCTTTTCACATTAGGTTTTCTTCAAAAAAGAAAACCAAAAACCCATAAGAGGTTCCCAAACAACAGCACTTTTATTATTATTATAATTTTTGTCCTGGTGTGCAAAAAGAGGTTGATTGTAGCTAAACTCTCTGGGTCCATGTGTGTTTCCTTTGATTTCATTAGCTTGTTTTCCTCCAGCATATGGTGTCTAAGAGTCCTACAGCTAAACAAAGATCAGCTCCTTGCACGGCATTATTAATCACAGTGGGGTCCTGCAGCGGCTGCTTCTACACTGTTATATGATTAAAACTTGCTCTCCTTCATATCCTTGACTGTGATCTGTTGTTGCATGTAAAATAACCATGCATCCTCGTTTTCCTCAGGAGAAGAAGAAAAAAAACAGCACACGGGTTTGGAATGACAAGGGTGGATAGATAACGACATCATTTCCTTTATGATGTCAACTTTTCCTTTAATAAACAGAAAAACGCGAGCTGTAAAGAGATCTATGGCACAGACAGCCAGATCGGAGGCGGGAGCTGTGATATTTGAGGGGCACAGGTGTTTTTATGTGCGCTCATCTCCCAGGGTGCTCATGCACTGTCTGCAGCGCTTTGTTTTTTCCACTAACATTTTGTGGAAAGATGCCATAATTGTTGAAGCCTCTTAATTAATTTTTAAGAGCGCTCTTCTTATTTTTATCTCACTGTCATGTGGTTCCAAATGCATACAAAGTTGCATAAAGATTGTGTTATGCTTCATAGTAAAAAAGTGCATGGGTTTAACACGATAGTGTGTGTGCGTGCATGGGTTAAATGCATTGGCTACACTTCTAAAATGTAATCTTTGATAGAATATAAATAATCATTAATTATACAATGTCTGAAGGCTTCTTTGCATGTCCTCCACATCTGTAGTGGCGAACCTCGGTGTATGCGTCTCATTTCAGCGTTCACACATGAATTCAGACCATCGCAGAAATTGGATTAAATGCACAATTTCACCAGATGAAATCACCAGAGCTGCTCACAGAGTCACCTTTTCAGCCCATGTCTCATCTCTGCGTCGAAACAGTGGGATATAAACTCAAACAGACCCTCTACGCCAAGAGCAAAGATGCAAAGTTTTCTTAAAAGGGCTCTTGATATGCAGGTGCATCTGTCCTGATTCTTGTGTGTAATAACAGGCACACATTCATATCAAATTCTGCGCATGTCTCACATTAAAAAACACATGAGATGAGAAAATGTTCTCAGCCTGAAGCCATCCAAGATGTAGATGAGATAAGATTTAGAGAAATGTAGCATTGCATCACTTGCTCAGCAGTGAATGGGTGCCGTCAGACTCCAAAACAGCTGATAATAAATAATGAATCAGGAATAAATACATTGCGACTTGAGCATGTTATATGGAATTGACCAAACCCTGAGACGGGAAAGTGTTCACCAGCAAATAAAGCTCAAGACTCGTGCTTTTTTTAGACTAACATCAATTCAGGAGAACGGAGATGACAGGAGTGCAATTGAGCCGAAACGCTCACCTCCGCAATCTTACCTGTCTTTCAAAAAATACGCTTAGAGGTTGTGTTCGGGAGATTAGTTTGTGCCTAGAAATGTCTCACATTGTTGTTCTTTTCCTTCCAGGGCAATAGAGAAACTGTTGTTCTGCGCTGGCTGGATGGAGAAGGGAACAGGATCTCCGGGAGCACGTGGAGATTGGGTTTCAGAGCTCACGCTCGCTCCGTCTGGAGACAGGACACACGCACACAATCAGCTACAGAGTGATGAATTTCAACATCAAAGCGGACACAAAAACACACACGTACACATGCAATTATACTTAAAGCTGCTCTAAGCAATTTCTGTGCCACTGGTGGAAATAACTGGATTCTTATGTTTTTACAGGCACTAGTGGAAAGGCTCTATACAGTAGATATGGCTCGGTGTACTCAAGTATCTTTTTCACTTATAATAGGAAATGTTTAGATTCATCTTTTAAGAAAAATAATAACACGCCATGTGATATTCATGCCTAAATGGTGCACAAAAGTTGTGTGTTTAATAATAATGATCAGACGTGTTTATTGAGCGGCAAATCAGGATATTAGAATGATTCCTGAAGGATCATGTGACACTGAGGACTGGAGTAATGACGCTGAAAATACATCTTTGATCGCAGGAATAAATTACATTTGAAAAGATATTCACATAGAAGACATATTTTAGAATTGTAAAAATATTTATTTTACAATTCTAGCTCAGACTCTTTCTCTCTTCAGATCAAATACATCTTAAAACCAGCAATTAAAAAACTTCCAGACCTATTTACTCCTTTCTGTGAGTCATTAAAGGCATTGGTTGAGTCTCTTAAAGAAATACTTTATCACACTCGCAAAAGAAAACGGCAAAAAAAGAGTTTCTGAGAAGATACAATTCGCAGAAAGAAAATAAGGCCTTATATATTTTAAACTAGGCCGCATCCCAACCCTAAATTTTTATTATAGCATGGATGGTCACGAAATTAAAATACATTATTTTTAATTATATGAATTCACAAAAATTACGACTACATATATATATATATATATATATATATATATATATATATATATATATATATATATATATATATATATATATATATATGTATATATATATATATGTATATATATGGTGTATATGTATATATATGGTGTAGAAATATAATATATATTGTTATTTGGAAATATATGTGTGTGTGTGTGTGTGTGTGTGTGTATATATATATATATATATATATATATATATATATATATATATAATTTATTATTCCTTATTTAATTTAATGTAATAATTGCTAATAAATTTAATATATTAATTTTATATATAATAAATTATAATTATATTTAATATAATTCATATATAATTAAATAAATATTGAATAAAATAAAATATTTTTCTTATTATAATGAGAATTATATATATATATATATATATATATATATATATATATATATATATATATATATATATAAAGCATATATAAACATAATGTAATTTCTTAGATCAAAATGCTTTAATTTCTTATTTTACAATATTTGTTTATACTGAGTGGAGAAATATCATGACAGATAATTTTCAGCAAAGAGCAAATAGCAATTACAAGATGTGTTTATAATCCACTTTAACATGGTTTTATTATTCAGGAGATTAGAAACCGAGTAAGAAGTGTTATTTAATACCGTCCCCTGGCTGTCATGACTGATGTGTCTTTATTCGTCTTCATAGATCTGACAGGAAGCAGATCGTCCCTGAGATCCTCTTCCTAATAGATGAGAGAAAGAGGAAGGGGAAACCTTATATAATGCATGTTTGGATTGCATCAATGCATTTAAAATAAATAAATAAATGAATGATGCTTGCATATGCATGTCATTGCATGCATCTTCCTCTTTTTAAATCCAGCGTTTCACGTCCAGTTTTGTGTTTCTGAACACAGAGCTGAATCTCTGATGATGAACAGACTCCAGCTACAGTATAATATTCTTACAGCTTTATTGAAATTAAAAGAGCAACTTCATGTTGACTTTGCTAATATATAACCGGATTTAACTCCTCGTTTAATAACTCATTTGGGAGGAAGGATCGTGTTATTGAGTTCAAATGTCAGGTTCGGGATTGCCATGGAAATTAATGCACAATCCGTGTGCGTCTAAGTATTTAAATTTATAAGAGCTAATATATTGTGATTAATAATGCATGTGATTCATCTTGAGCTGTGAGAAGTGTGCTCAAAGTTTAAAGCAGTGTTTAAAGAGACGGAGGTTTTTATTGTCTGTAATGCGGAGGATTATGTGGGCAGCGCTGAGGTTAGATTAGAGATTACAGCTGGGTTTAATAACACTTCATACTCTCAGTAATGGGATATTAGGATCTCTTCCACATCTCTCTCTCTCTCTCTCTGTGCATCTAGTTTTGCTTCAGCACAATTTACAGTATTTTTAAGTTTTATTGCATTTAATGTCGTCTGTTCTGTTTTGTTCATGGTTTATTAGGATGTGGATGTCACACAACTTCTGTGTAATTTGAAGTTTGATTAATAGTGGAAATGCTTTCTTTCCTTTAGAAGTTGATGCATTAAGTCTGTGTAAGTTAAAGGAATAGTTCTTTTTTTAATTTAATGTTTGATGCAAGTGCTCAAAAAAAGATGCATGCTTCACCTTTCTGCTTTTTTAGCCTCTGGTACTCTTGCATTACTGCACCGTAAGATTTTAATCCAGTTTTTATACGAGTCAGAATGATTGGACACTATGTCACTGATGCGGTTTATGGGATGTCCTTTAATACAGCTGTGTGTGTGTGTGTGTGTGTGTGAGTGTGTGTATGTCTACAGTGTTTTAAACTCTCAGTTTGACTTGATTTTTCTGGATCAGTGGAAAACAGCAGATTTCTGAGCACATGCAGTGAAATATGCAAAGCAACAGTCGCCTTGTGATTTTAATATTTGAACCGTTTTTCAATCACCACACACACACACACACACACTTCTTTCCAAAAGTCCCAATTATTCAGAATCAGGCATCACATGGATGCGTCCGTCGGCCTACAGATTGTTTTTTGGCTGAATGAAGATGCAAAGTTTGGAGGAGGTTTTTGGCATAAATCATTGTGAAGGTTTTACCCGTCCTTTCATTATCCGACTTTTAACAACAAGAGAAATCAAAGCGGTGTGTGTGTGTGTGTGTGTGTGTTAGCTTGGAGTTTAATTTGATTTCCTCTGACTTGTTTCCTTTAGTCGCTCTTTGTAAGAAGCACACGGCGGATCGTGATCAACCAGGTGCCACATACACGTTTACAAGGAAAGCAAATGACGCTAGACAGCGAGAAAATGAAGCTATTTATTTGAATTATGCAAAACTATTAGCTCATGTTCCTGCCGTTTCTGAGCCCCAACCATCGTGTAGTACATTAATGAGATTTTGAGCTCAAAAAGACAAACATGGACTCATGAAAACACACGAGAGAGAGAGACAGAAAGACATGCATTGGTGAAGAGAGAGAGAGAGAGAGAGAGAGAGAGAGTAGATTGATTGACTTTACAAGACTCTGATTTGATTAGTCGTATTTGAAGTGATGTCATGAAATTATGATGAACTGTCACGCACGAACCAGAATAATCTACAGTCAGACTAATGCATTACATCACTTAATTCAGATTTATTCTGATTCTCGTGAATGAATATTTATTGAACATTGTAAACACATTGCAAACTAATAAAGATGCTCTTTTATGAGTGTTGCTGATGTAAAGCCACTTCATTAGTGATCTGGTCAAGGTCACAGGGTTAAGATCACTTACCCGCCGTAATACACACATGGCCTCAAGTGGATTATTGTGTTCGTTTTTGGTCCTCTGTGTGTGTGTTGCATTGTGGGTAAACTCCGCTGTTGTATATGAATCAGCAGTGTGACTTGTTTTGTTTGGACAGATTTTTTTTTTTTTTTAAATATTAGATTATTCGATTTTTAGGTAGTAGATTAATTATTAATTTTTTAAAATAAAATGTAAACCATAGCTATATTTAAAAAAAAACTATATAATGAGGAATATTTTATTTATTTATAGTTTAATATTTTTTATAATTTCTATTATGTAATATTTTATTTCAGATGTTTTCCTCTTCCTTCTGCCTTACTTTTTCTTTATTTTTCTCTTCCTTCACCATTTTGTTTGGATCTATTTACATTTTTAAAGATTAAAAAAAAAATCTTTCCTTTATATTATTTTCATCTTAAACAAAAAAATAAACAACAACAGTAACAACAAAAAATAAAATAAAATTTTCTATTCTTAAGAGATATTCATTAATGTATTTGTGTGTGTGTGTGTGTGTGTGTGTGTGTGTGTGTGTATATATATATATATATATATATATAGTCAAAAACAGTAATAAATATTTCTTAAAAATATCATAATATTTGACTTTTTAAGACATGGCAGGGGTATTTCAAACTATATAACCGATGAAATATTTTGAAAACATTTTTAAAATGTTTTGAACACTCACTTTAAGCAATATGGACAACATATTATTATTTTAACTTGTTTTTAGTCACTAAATTAAAACTTTTTTCAAAACCTCATGAAACCGAGGATTTGATTTTTAACCAAAACTATGGATTTTAAACGAGTTATTACAGTTTTTTTCTTTTCATCCTTCTGCAGTGACCCTTAATTTTTTTCCATTCCCCTCTAGAACATCAAGAACAGTAATTAGTAATTATTTAATATGCATTAAAAGTCATTCAATTAAACGTGTGTAAATCTCCAAAACCATGAAACCAAGCATTTGATTTCTAAGAAAAACACTAAAAAAGTACTTTTCGTTCTATGCTTTCTTCTGCATTGACTTTTCATGAACGTAAACCAACAGAAACTCATATAAAGGATGCAGATGCGATGGATCTTCTCAGTTATTGATCACACTATCAGACAAGCTCTGAATACGTCTGAAGTGTGTGCAGTGATGCAATGAGTTTGTGTTGATGCGTGTGAATGTGTGCAGACAGGAAGTGTTTCTATAGTGTTTTCCGTCTGACGTAGGAGCGTGAACTGGAGATTTCATTCGGTTTCATCATTTTTGGTTTCATCAGACGCACTCAAAGGCTGCTGAGGGCCCACGGATGGACGGCTCGGATGTAAATAACAACGTCCGTATTCAGATCAGAGGAGCGTGTGAGGCGACCTGATGCGCTCTGCGCTTTCCTCAAAAAGAAGGGAAGTAGTAGGGAGAGATAGAAAGATGGAGGGATGCAGATGGAAGTGTATAATTCATGAACAGGGAATGAGAGGATGATGGAGAGACGTGCTTCTGCAGGTGTCCCTCACTGACTCTATTAATATTTCACACTCAAGTGATTGTCTTCATGCGCCGTGTGTGTGTGTGTGTGTGTGTGTGTGTGTGTGTGTGTGTGTGTGTGTGTGTGTGTGTGTAGCATCACAGATGGATTCTCCAGCTGGACCGATGACTTTATTACAGATGTTTCGTGTAGCGCTCCTTTCTTTGAGATCGAGGCTGAGTCAGCGAGTCATTTAACTATTTGTGTTTTAACCTTTACAGCTGGAGTCTAATAAATCAGGTTCAGTGGCTTTGTGTTCATATGTTCATATAGCATCTGTGTTTGTGTGCACAGGATCTGTTTGCATTCAGCTGGAGCTTCTGGTGTCAAATCTTAGTAAAGTAAAGGTCAGAATAAGGTCAGTAACATCTCCAGATGAACTGAAGCAGCTCAGCTTTACCTGATTCTCCATCAATCATGTTTCAGAGTCTCAAATCTGTACGAGCCATAAAAGAATGATACAAAACAATGCAGATTTATTTTCTAGATTTTGTCTGAAAGTCTTAGCATCGCTTTAGTGACTTTACTAGTGTGTGTGGAGGGAAACTTCATTTCAAGTGTGCTTTCAGACTTTTATCTGCGCTGTGGCTGACAGACAGCTCTCTCTCAGCATCTCTCTTTCTTTCTCCTCTCGTCTGGAATGACCTTGTATTAATGAGTGTGTGATCATGAATCAATTGGGCTTTCAGCTCGCGGCAAATACACAAACAATCCCTCCCTCCACACACACACACACACACACATGCATTCAGTCCGCCGCTCTCACAGACACCATTAGCACGGCTCTGTGGTGGAAATAGAAAGCTAGAGCTAAAGAGAGAGAGATAGGAGAATTAAAGTAATCAGGAAGAGAACCAGCAAACTATTCCTCAGACTACAGGTACGTAGCTTTAAACCTCCGTCCTGAAGCGCTCGTTTAGAGCCAGACAAGGTCTCAGAAAGAGATGTTTGTGTTTTCTTGGAGAAAGCTTGAGCAGATGTCTCCTGCTTTCTGTCTTCTTAAGCGTGTCAGAGAAATCTCTTTCTCTTTCAGCTCTGAGGTCAGCGGGGGTTTGTGACCTCTGGCTGGTGAAATATAAAATAATGCAAGTTAAAGTTAAGAAAGAAAGTGTTACAGGTGTTTCTGCTCGGGTTGGAGAGCATGCATAATGATTAGAAGCTCAGTGTTCGAGCTTCTACACAAAAATCTGTCCACAGGTGACATTTCACCTCAAAACCAAAACAATTATAGTGTGCATTAAGAAAATAAATGCCTATTTATATGTTTAATTGCATTAGATTTAGCACATCATTAAACTGAATCTTTATTTTCATTCGATTCTAATTACTGTATTTTATTTTATTGCAGTACAAGTACTGTATTGTTTATTTTAAAATATATATTTCAACATTAAATGTTACTTGTTTTAGCATATTTTATTCTATTACAGTAATTATTTGGAAATATGTTTCATTGTCAAGAAAATAATGTCAATGCAAAACAACTAAAAGGCATTTTTCTTAATTTTTACATTTTATCATCATTTTGAATTGTTGCTTTTTGTTTGATTTTAATTGTTTTTCTTTTACAGTAATAAATAATATACAGTGTTTTAAAATGACATTTTATTTATTTAACATTTAAAACAAAAAATTTAAACATTTAATATAACATTTGTTTTTAATATATGCTATATTTTGTACATTATTTTGCATTACAATAAATACAGATTAGGTAAAATGATCAAAGAAAATAATTTTGTAATGCAAGAAAATTTCCTTATTTTTAAGTTTATATCGTTATTCTGAATGATGACTCTTATTAAATTCCTGCATTTTCTTTTATATTACAGTAACACATATTACATAATATTTTACATTTTAATTTTGTTTTAAAAATTAAATATTTAATACTATACATTGTTTTAAATATATTTTTTGATATTAGATTTTTTTATTTTTATTTTATTTTAATTGTTGCATTTTTTTTGTTACAGTGATAAATATAAATATAGACATAAAAATGTAAATATAGGTAAAAAATATTAAATATTAAATATAGGTAAAAATTGATAGCCTGAATGTACTGTACGTCGCTTTGGATAAAAGCGTCTGCTAAATGCATACATTTAATTTTTACTTTTAATTAAATTTAATTAATTTAATTGACATTTTATTTATAAATGAAAATATTTTATATTTTTAACATTTAATATAACATTGTTTTTAATATTTGCTATATGTTATACATATTATTTTTCATTACAGTAAAAAATTAAATTAAAATAATTTCGTAATGCAAAAACTCTTGTGGATTTTCGTTATTTTTACGTTTATTTTGCTATTCTGAATGTTAATTCTTATGAAAATCTAATCACTGTAATCTTGTATTTTCTTTTATATTACAGTAATACACATTACATAATGTTTTACATTTCAATTTTGTTTTCAAACTTAAATATTTAATATTATATATTGTTTTAAATATATGATTTGATATATATATTTTTTTTGCATCAAAGGAAAGATATTTTGGGTAGATCTGAAAATGATGTCATAATGCAAAAAATATGAAATCTTCTATTACTGCAGAATATAATTTCTTATTTCTTATTAATTGATTTTGGAGTGTTTTGTGGGATTCACCCACCGATATTCTCATGTGTTTTTTTATGTCCCCGAAGGGATGATGTAAATGACATTGTTATGCAGGAAAGCAAGCATGTCCTGTATAAACTTCAAAGCGTTTCCTTAGAAAAGCATTTAAATGGGTTTGCCGTGGTCCACCTTTTATCTGTGCGGCCCACATCTGTGCGGGAACATCCCCTCTGGGACGAGAGAGAGACAGAGAGAGATCAAGCCAAAGCAGCTAAACCAAGAGTGCTTTACCTTCTTCCTTATCAACACACATCTCATGCTCCTCTTCAGCTCACAGTGACAGGTGAAACCTCTGCAAATCTCAGCGGCTTACATCTGCTGTTTTCTCTCTGTTTCCTCCTTTTGAGAACACCTCGTGCGTGTCTGCATTCAGGCTTACACGTACAGGGCATGTGTGTGTGTTTAGAGAGGCCGTTTTTCCCAGGGTGGTGTGTGAAGTGGGTCGTTCCTGACTGGAATGAGAATAAGCGGGTGCCGTGTCACTTTGTGAGCTCCGAGCTTTGGGCCTCAATGCCGCTGCTGTTGCCAGAAGTATTCCTGCTCAACTGAACAGCCACCAGCCAACCGTCTCTCGCCGTCCTTCTCTCACTTCCAGGCTAAGTTATGACTCAATTATAAGGAAACGTGAGGCTAATAATTATTTAGTTTTATAATGGAGTCTATGCTGTTGATGGACGTTAATCTGGATCACTTCCTATCATTTCTAATGAAAAAAATAAAGGTTCTTTACTGGCTTGGATGTTTACATAAAGAACCTTTAACATCCATGAAAAAACTTACATTCCACAAAGGGTTCTTTATAGTGGAACAAGGTTATTTAGGTATAAGAAGCTTATTTCCGTTGTGACTAAATCTCACATTTTATGCCTTTAATCTTCAGAATTGCATGTTTGTATTTCACAATTTCTACTTATTTTCTCCGAATTGAGTTTATACACTTTATAAACAAAAGTATTGGGACACCCCCTTCTTTAGAACAGAAAAAGCCACTTCCAAAACTGTGTCAACAAAAATGTAAACATATTTTTTTCTCCTGTTCATGAGCTTATTTATCTCCATTCTGACTTTTTTCTCATGTTTCTGAGTTTTTTTTCTCGCAGTTCAGACTTTTTTCTCATGTTTGCGAGTTTCTCACAATTCTGACTTTTCTCATTTTTACGAGTTTCTCGCAATTCAGACTTTTCTCACGTTTGCGAGTTTATCTCAATTCAGACTTTTCTCACGTTTGCGAGTTTCTTTCTCATAATTCAGGTTTTTTCACTTTTGCGAGTTTCTTTCTCGCTATTCAGACTTTTTTCTCACAATTGCTAGTTTCTCA
Organism: Carassius auratus; assembly: GCF_003368295.1. Classification (NCBI taxonomy): domain Eukaryota; kingdom Metazoa; phylum Chordata; class Actinopteri; order Cypriniformes; family Cyprinidae; genus Carassius; species Carassius auratus. The sequence continues at coordinate 6,663 of NW_020526639.1, read as the reverse complement.
CAATTCAAACATTTCTCAAGTTTTTGAGTTTCTTTCTCACAATTCAGATTTTTTCACTTTTGCGAGTTTCTCACAATTCAAACATTTCTCACGTTTGCGAGTTTCTCACAATTCAGATTTTTTTCACTTTTGCGAGTTTCTCGCTATTCAGACATTTCTCATGTTTGCGAGTTTCTCACAATTCAGATTTTTTCACTTTTGCGAATTTCTTTCTCGCTATTCAGACTTTTTTGCTAGTTTCTCACAATTCAGACTTTTCTCAAGTTTGCGAGTTTCTAAAGATTCAGACTTTTTTCATGTTTGCGAGTTTCTTTCTCACAATTCAGACTTTTCTCACATTTGGGAGTTTCTCACAATTCAGATTTTTTTCATGTTTGCTAGTTTATTACTCAAATTCAGACTTTTTTTTCTCACATTTGCGAGTTTCTTTCTCACTATTAAGACTTTTTTTACGCTTGGAAGTTTCTTTCTCACAATTCAGACTTTTCTCACGTTTGCGAGTTCTTTTTAATAAGAACTGATCACTGAAATGTTCTTAGGGGGTTAACCAGAAATGGGTTTTCAGTGGCTTCCCTGTGAAAGCTCCCTTCTGAACCTTTATTTCAAGAGTGTGAGATCAGCTGACGTTGTCAGTGGAGATTAATCTCCCGTGGGGTCTAGTTGACTATGTGGGAAATGGTGGTTTTATACACATCCACACACAAAAGCATGCTGGGTAGAGGTGCAGGGGGGTTGTTGCATTTCTCTGTCTGTTCAGTTCGATTCCCTCTTTTCATTCAAGCAGTTTGAGGCCGCTTTCTCATAGATTGGGTCGGTAAGGTGCAGGAGGTCAACGGAGAATAACAGCCCTGCTTGTGTAGGGAACACAAACACACACAGAGTTTGGATACTCAGAAAGATGTTCCCTGGAAACACACACACACACACATGTTGTTTTCTTTCCACCGGATTGATCCTGGAGCTGGTGATTCGGTGGGGAAAACGCAGACCTCGGTCTGAACTGACACACGACTCCATTGACTTGTCTGACGATGGTGATGATGTAACTGATGGTGTTACGAAACAAACTTGGTGGTCTGGGGTTACACAAGTTTTATTCTTAGCTTTGGAAGAAACACTACTGAAGTTTGGAATTAAAGTTAGATTTTAAATATTTTTGAAAGAAGCCTCTTCTGCTCACCAACCTGATTTATTTGATCGGAAATACAGTAAAAATGTTGTCAAATGATTATAGTTTAAAATAACTGTTTTCAGTGTGAATATATAGTATATATAGAATATCCCAGCATGCACTGCTCCGTTGCTGTAAAGTGTCTCACAGGTGATTATTGATCTCCTGCACATTCGTCTCACCTGGATCTCCCCGTCTGTCTCTCGCTCGCTCTCTGTCTGCCTTTCTGTTTGTGTCCCTGCGGGAATGCTGGGTTGTTTGTGTTTGTCTAATGAAGTGAGATGATTGTCTCTCAGTATGAAGTCAGCCGAGACTGAGAGAAAAGAAGCAGTGGAGTAAGTGGAGTGATTGACAGACTGAGCCACTCAATGGCTGTTAATGAACACATTAGTTCTGTTTAAAACAGATTTCAGGAGAGAATTGTCTCACTAGAATTTTTTCAAAGATGCACGTTTTATGTTAAAATTCTTTCTCAAATCACATTAGATACCT